>NC_056737.1:1925771724-1925821724 GCF_019279795.1 Protopterus annectens | reverse complement strand
AACTTTCCAACATTATACAAGCAATGTTTAAAATGTGTCCCTGGTTTTTGGGCTTTTGTCCCCCCCCCCCAAATACATTGTGGCTTTTTCCAGATTTCTTGTGCTGAAAAGTTCAGAGATACAGCTGAGTGAGTAGATTTTACAAGGAGCTGAGAGCTGCAGGGGAGCAAAAATGTAGTTCTGCTTATGCTGAGTCTGCTTGCATTGTTAATAGCACAACAGGTAGTGTACTTGCTTTTGATGCAGAAGGCTGTGGGTTCTACTCTCACAGTAGATAGATGCATTAGTGTACGTGCTTTTGATGCAGAAGGCTGTGGGTTCTACTCTCACAGTAGATAGATGCATTGCTGATACTGTACTGTATTGCAAAGGGTGTGGATGCAGCACTCTTTTTTGGCGAAGATACATAGTAACTATGAACCTGTTATCAGTTTGCCATCCATTCCCTATTGCAATGTTACTAGCTTATTATTTCTTTAGTGTAAGATAGGCAATTTATTCCTCAAGGGCAACATACATTTTATTTGTAGATGAATCAATGAAATATAAAGTTGTTTGCTAGCAGCAACCTCTTCATTAGTTACAGATCTCTTTAATGTGGAATTATTTAGATGACTTTTACTTCTTCAGAGATTGTGCATATGTACTGATACTGGTGTACTGTAGAAGTCTGAGTAGACTTTTATGATGGAAATGTTCTGAACTGGGCAGTTTTGTCATTATTGGTGCATGCATTTTGTTTCATTGTTTACTGGAAAAATGTTCAAAACAAATTTAAAACGCCCTCTAAAACTGTACTGCATTGTACAAGGAATATAATTTAATACATTCGGGAAGGTGTATGAAAGAGTATGTGTATGTTTCATGTGCAAGGGGCCTATGATTTGAAAACAGCCCAAACCCAAAGTTAATCTTTATCTGCCACTGGCAAAATGCATTTTCTTTGAATGTGGGTTTCAATGCTGTTTCAAGAAATGTGAATTTCAAGGGCAGAAAAGTTTTAATGCTAAGTCTGTTTTCATTGTGAGACTGCATTGCTTTGTTTAGCAGATATCTATTAGTGTTTGTGCTGTAAAATGCAAAATAAAACTTTCAAATGATGTCCAAATCATCACAGAAGTAAAGCAGTATGCACATTAGTGTTTATGGTAAATGGGGTTCATTGGAATGTCTGCAGCGGGGGGCTCCATTCGACCATGATTTTGTGAGGGGGGAAGGGCAACAAACTCAAAGACAGCCCCGGCTGAACTATACCTCTCAACCCTTCAGATTGTTGCAGAATGAATAGATTTTTGCTTCTTATTTTTGGTTTGTTCCTAAATAATGACAGACAGTGAGTATCAGACTTCATAACCTTCAGAAAAATGCATGCTAAAGCAAGACCTGTTATTCTATCAACAGTCTCAGTTTATACAAAAGCAATTTTAGTACTGTTTATATGTTCCCCCAATATATTTGGCATTGGCCAGATTTCCTGCATTAACAGGTTGAGAGGTATGTGCAAATAAATTGCTTTATAGAATTAGACATATCCAAACCTCTCAACTGTCCCCGATTTTGGTTCAAAATGTTGCTTTTCCCCCTAATAATCCCTCCGCAAAATAGCAATTTTGGAAGAAAACATGGAGGGTTTACAATTAATAAATAACTGTAATAATCAGAGTTATAGATTACTTTTATTTCAGAAATGCATGTAGATTCTTTTATTTTGTCAGCTGCTTAAGTTAACAGTACTAATATTAAAAAGTGTCCCTTCTTTGACAGGTTCCCAGCTGTATTGTGTGGCTATTTTATATTTTTGCATCACATATTTGGTCCATTTTTCATAAAATTGTGTTTTTTTGGGAAAATTTGTGGCAAATCATTAAAGACTGAAGTTAGAAAATAATGACAGACATTTAATTTTCAGATTTCATACCCTTCCGAAAATTCATAGTAATTTAAGACCTACTATTATATTATCTTTCTAAGTTTATAAGAGCAATATTTAAAAATTATCCTTATTCTTGGGCCTTTGTCCCACTTCTATGTATGGCTTTGTCCAGATTTATTGCTCTGAGATTGAGAGGTATGAAAAATGTCTCAGGACCATCACAGTCAGCCAGAGACATTTCAAATTATGACATACTTGTTGCACCCCACTCCCCCATGTAGTGACTCTGGATGTGTCCAAGCAAGGCAAGAAGCAGGTATTTAGTGTAAATGTGCAGAGTATCCCCCATCCAAGGTAGACACAAGTACTACAGTGGCTTTTCATCTGTCCTTGATTTTGCAGAATGTTCTGGTTTCTGTCATATTTTTATACTGTTGATTTGTGTTTATGTAGCAATGCTTTAATGACCATCAGGTAAGCTTGTCTGAGATTGTAAGATGCAAGCAAGTTTTAATAAACATACTGTTAAAGAATTGCCAACATTGAAAGCCTTTCTTTTTTTGCCATGCGGAGAATACTTACATAACTAGATAATGTATAAGCCTTGGGCATTGAAATGCATATGACAGTATTTGTAATAAAGGACAGGATTACATTATTTTAAGAAGCTCATTACATTTGTTGGAGACTAGCAGTCATCTTTGCAGGCTTTACCTGCAAACTAAACAGAATGCCAGTCTATTGTGTGTGGTCCATAACCTGTGCAGTAACCCTTTAAGCAATGTATGTTGAGCTTGTTTCTTGTTTGCCTTTTATTTTTTACTTTGATCATGTTTTTCCCATGAAACAAGTAGATAGTTGTTGTCAAGCAGCAGGTCTTTTTTGGATAAGAAACGTTTTTACAAGTGGGGGTATCACAGAAATTGCTACTTTCAGCATGTTACTTGGTACTTTAATAAAGCTGAATATAAATTATAATTAGAATTGTAGTGCAAGGAGAAGTGGTCTGAGTTGAGTGCTGCTTATTTTTTTATACTTTATTTTGACTGGCATTCCAGTAATGTATTTAGAAAATGATTTATTTTTTCATGCCTCACAACCTTTTTGTTTCCATCTAGATATTAAGTAAGCTGTCATGCAGCCAATGCATTGAAATATTGTTTTTCTTCTACACTTCATTTTGCCTTGATTGGACTCTCAGAATGATGGTTTGGCACCCTGGGCAGTATATTTAATTAAAGTTACAGTTGTGGTTTTGAGCATAGCTCCTTCCCTTTCTAGTTGGCCACACCCATTACCATTGACCCCACCCATTCAGCTGTCTCCTGCAGCCCCTCTTAGATTTGAAGTCAACAGCTGCCACTGCATTTAATGTAGGGTTTTGATAATTGCTCAACTCAATATTCTGTGTCTTGAGCATCTAATAGTAAACCATATGTATACATGAATATATATATATATATATATATATATATATACATATATATACATGTGTGTGTCTGTGTGTGTGTGTGTGTGTGTGTGTGTGTGTGTGTGTGTGTGTGTGTGTGTGTGTGTGTGTGTGTGTGTGTGTGTTTGTGTGGGAGTGTTTGGGAGAGGCCTAAAGCAACAACCAGCCTGATGAGAAGTTACTAGTAATTCAAAGAAATCCATTTGTAAAGGACATCAAACAAGTTACCAAGAAAAAATAAAGGACTGTCCATAGCCAGTAGTTACACCATAAACTCCACACAGCAGGCAAATCCTGCTAGTTAAGTGCTGTAAAATCTTTATTCATATAATCCACAAAACAAGGTTAAGCGCTTTCTTCCCCTGTATGACACTTCGGGGACATCATCAGAACCAAATGAAACAGTCCCCTACCTTAGAAACAACTCATTTATACCTACAAAAAACAATAAACCAATTAACCAATTCATTAAAAAATCAATTGTCTCTAATAAAACATTTTAAAACATTTTGAGAACATTTTAAAGACATTTCAAAAATGTCTTTTGTAAGTCCATGGAAGTCCAAGGTTTGTGAGCAGGAAATAACAATAAAATAAAAGAATAGACTACAGGTAAGTGCAAAAAATAGTTGCACATGATCTATAAAGATAGTACCACCTCCACAGAGTCCCACAGTGTGGTGCTGGATGTTGGATGCTCCACGTATGTAGTCATAGTGCATTGTATCAACAGCTACGCATTGTATCAACAGCTACACATGTTCATTACATTGTAGTCTCTCTAAATTTCTTTAAATCTGTCTGACTTATGGTATACAGCTATAATTGGTTTCTCATGTTTATGGTTGTAAAGATATCAATTATATATGCGCAGTTGTGGTGCTGGGATCATAATTTTACTGAATATATTTTGCTTTGATTCTTTTGTCTGGAACCAGCACTGTGAAACCACCCCTGTCTGATGTTGGGAAATCTGTAGCCTCTGATATGATGGTGGGGATGAACTGACACAGTCAGGGGATGTAGGGTGTGTGTTTGCCGCAGGAAGTGTAACCACTACACCCTCTACACAGACCATGATCACAGTCTCTGTGCCTGTAGATAACCAGCATATATAAACAATTGAGTGAAGATAGGTTGATAGGGGGCACTATAGATCAGGGAAGTATGCTGGCCCCCAGTGGACAGATGTCTGAATCTGCCCCTAGCACTTGTGGGCAGGGAGATACACACTGTGGAGTTGGAAATGGTGCTCACTGGAGTCGTGGTTACAACTCTCCTCTGAAGTTGGTGTGTCAATGTTCACAGCCCAACGTATGTGTATGGCCTTCACAGAGGCAAAGAATAGTTCCACCACTGCCATAACAGAGATATTTAGAGTGATTCAGTCCATACATGTCTCATATGTCATACAATCATATTTTATTTCACTTTTATTTATTTTCTGTATTTAATACATTTACAACTATATTACATTATTATATTTATAAGGACCCTTACCTATATTTATTTATTTATTTAATTATTTACATATATGTATACATATATTGTATATTTATATAATTTACATATACAATTATGAAATTTGATATAATTTACATACAATTAAATATACATTTACACAATACATATACATACATTTAATTGATTCATATTATGGGACATTTTTTAATATGATTAACATTACAATTAATTTTTAGTTTAGCGTACACAATTTAAGATTTTTGCATGTATTCTTGAGAATGTGTTTTTAAATATTATCACAAATTATTTATTAAGTTTTAGTTGAGCATGTGCATTTTATACATTTAAATTTTAAATTTAGACATATGCATTTCTGTATGCACAACTTTTCAATGTATATATATGTCTTTATTGAGGAATTGTGAATTTTTGACAAGTGAAGGAGATTAGTACCCTGGTTTTAATTGGGGTGTGACTTGTGTATTTAAACGTTAGTCATTATTAGGATGGGCATTCTGATGAAGTTCGTCAAGTCAGACGAAACCTAGGTAAATTTGTTTATTTGTACTGTGCAATAAACTGGTCTATTCAGCTACATTGTGATCGTTTCTTCGACACAGAGTGGAATTTATTGTGCTGTTTTCAGAGATTTTGCAGTGAAGAACATTTCCAGTTGGTCGGAGCTCTTTTCCTTTTGGTTTGGCATTTTTGGCTTGTTTTTTGGTTCTCAGCTCATGTCTCATATGTGTGTTGCCTTGGATAGACTGAGTCAAACATTGAACCATGCAGTGTCTTCACTGGGTCATCTGGCAGGGGCGTGAGGCTATCCTTACATGTAATCATCCTCTACATCTGCAGATGTTAGCCAACATGGCCATCGATGGGAGAGATCTCTTTCATACAGTGCTAGCATTTCCACAGCAACATCTACTGTGGGGGTGTCTGCCCAGAAGAAGTTGCCCACATGGTTGTGGCCAGTGTCATGCTGGCACATCTAGCAGACATCGATTGAGGTCACATAGTACACCAGCATCTAACCAGGGTTTTGGTATAGCCTGTGTAATTCCTGGCAAAGTCCGATCTCATGGGTAGGGGTGTGCATAGGAAGCTGAAGTATTTGCCCTTAATGCCCTGAACCTGTCAGGTAGGCTGAGACACAGTGCTGCACTAAGTGCTGAGGCCATGTCCCTGCAGACACACACATGCCACCACAGCCCCCAGCACATCCCATACATCCACTGCCCAAGGCCCTTGCTAATATTAACCCACCCCTGATATTTGTACTTACAGATCCAATAAAAGCACATTTTCTTTTGCTACACCTCGTCACTCACACTCACGTACTTCCCTGAAAAAGACTTGCACCCCTGAACTTCCTTGTCCACCTGTGTAAATGCTAACTGTGCCCTACCCTTTGTCTACTACTACTTGGGTTGCCAATGTCAGATACACAACATGGGCATCCTATGCATGGGTAAGCAAAGTTGGGTGTATTTGCATGCATCACTTTTACTGTATTGTATCTGTTTACTTCTTCTATAGTTATATTGTAAAGCTATGTGCTATCAGCTGCCTCTTTGCTAGTGCCACAACATCCTGTGCCCATCCCTGTCTGGCATGTTTATTCCCTGCTGCTGGCTCCTCCTTTGGCTCCTCATCTGTCTCAGTTTCAGCTGCCTGTGGTGCTGGAAACTGCTGACCCTGCACGAGGCCATCCTGCTGTAACTGCTTCCTAAGTATAATATTGTGTAACATTGCACATGCAGTCAATATTTTGGCACATGTGGGGAGGGGGTCATACTGCAGGGTACCACTGTATGACTCTAGAAAGGAGAAGTATGCATTCAGCAGCCCAAACGTATGCTGTGTTTCTTGTTTGCAGTAGTGTTTGGTTGTACCATGATCAGTTTGATTGTGTAGACTTCTGACAGGTGTCATGACCCAGGGTTCCGGGGCATATCCAGCATCACAAACAGTTAGTACAGCTCATATATGTGCAATATGTGGGAGTCATGAAAACTGCCAAAGTGGCCTCCACTCACATTGTAGATGATATCTTGTGCATTACATACCACCTGGCAGCTGGAGTGATACCTTTTGGTGGTTCATGTACCTCCTTCCTAGTTCACCATGTAGGACCCTTATTTCATTGTAGATACAGTTCTTGGTCCCCAGCACCTCAGGACAATCGGATACATCATAGAACCCCTGCATGGTGTTTGCTCTCTAATCTTGAGTACAAGGGGACCTCATATGCTCCCCACATGCTGAAGCATGTTATTGAAACAATGACAGAGTATTCCTGAGACAGAGATCTGAGATACCTCCACTGTGTTCCCATTATGTCATTGAAAGGTCCCTGTAGTTAATATATGTGAAGCATCCCTAGCTTGGTTTCCACTGGAATAGGTACTCCATGACTATCATTGGGCTACAGGTGAGGATGACCGATTTCCATGATTTGTTGCATGGTGTTCCTGTACACGCAGTACCAGTTCCTTCTGTTGGTGTTGTAGAGGGCATGGAATGTTAAGCATAGCCAGATGACCCTGCTCCTCTGTGAGCATAGTCATGCAATGCTCAACAAAGCAGCAGTAATGAGATCCTCCTGTAGATGTATATTTACAATGGCTGCAGTAACCCCAAGCATATGTATGTGGTATACTCTGTCTAAACATAGGCATATGGTCAAGTGCAAATCTAAAGCATGTACAGCATTGCTAGGTGACATTTAAATGTTTCTCAAATCACTGCCTTGTTTTGCCTCATTCTTATGCTTGGCACATTATTGTACAGTCACTAGCATATAATGTGTCCAGCCACAATGTGTAGCTGTTTTCTTTGTTTGTTTTAATCTCACTAGCCCTGTGCATGGCTGCTTAGTGTGATGCCACAATGTTTGATGAAAATGGCTTATAGTCACTTGCAGAATGAATTCACAACTCTACTGCATATTAATGTTTTGATAGATTTTATATAGATTACTCAAAAAAAACTGCTAGCTATATTTTTATTTTAAGTGCATACTCTCTGCAGATGTTAGAGTTTCTCAATTTCACATGTATTTGTTGACCTGCTAAGCCCACTGGACATAATTGTCCCTTTTCATGGATAATGTAGGAGCATTGGCTTGTTAAATGACTTGCTTAGAGTCATGCAATCATGAAAATGGAGGTGGAAGGAATCAAATCCTGGGCTACAGGAAGTACTCTATTAACAGTTCAGTGAATTAATCCCCATGCAATTACTCTGACCTCACTTTTACCATATATAAAAACTTTACATCTCTGTACTGCTTCCCTGTGATACAAAACAAGAGCTGTGAGGCAGCAAAGCCAGTGATGCAGTAAGGTTATTGAGATGGTGACAGATGTTTGCCAGAATGTAGAGTTCTTCTCTACCCTAAGGGATTTTATTTGTTACTGGCCTATGCCATTTCTCTGAATGTTTTTCTTGTTCATAGGTTCATAGGTAAGTACTAGGTTAGCTGCCTTTATGGGCCATTTTAAGCCTAGCTTGTTTCTGTTTTTGTGCTTGAATTAACCTATCCCATTTGGTTTGAGACTGGCCTTACCCATCCCATGGTCAATAATTATATATTACCCCTAATTAAAAAAGCTGGGGTTATATCATAGATATTTTGAGGGGACCCATGCATGGGATCAAACATTTAGGAGCTGCTTCTTTCCATTAGTAGTACAGGGGCAGTCCTGGGGTAAATTCTCTGTTTCCCATCCATAGATCCAAGTTGTGCTTGAATATGGACAGGGTTGATCTTTGTTTTATGTGGATGGGGAGTCTGTTCCACTGCAGCAGTATCCTCTGTAAGATATATCTGTCCATCCAAACCATTCTGTTGATGTTACAGAAGCGGTTTACATCCCTAGACCAAGTACTTCTGATACCATTTGACTTACTGATGTGCAGTAAATGCATCAGTATTAGGTCAGAGGATATTTTGTATGCCAGGTACAATTCACCTCTTATCAGTCTGTAGAGTACATTGATGGGGCTTTGAGTCAGTCCATATGGGGAATGTTGTTTAGGCCTTGTATCCTTTAAGTAAGGTATCTCTGTTGGCATTCCAGTTGTTGCATGTGTCTGAACAGATATATGCCAGAGAGGACATTATATTCAATGACTGGCTTAATGAGGGCTGAATAAAGGGAGACAATGACATCCCTAGATCTAGACACAATCCTGTTGTTTATAAGCTGTGCAATATAGGAAGACTTTCTTGCAACAATACTTTCTTTGTTACTCTGCTGCTAGCTGATGGATTTTTTTTTATTGTTGGTCACAGATGGCTTGCAGTTGTGGATTGGAGTCCTTTGTCACTATTCTGCTATGCTGCTATTCATGACTGTATTGTGGTTTTGTTTTTGGAGAGTGAGGCTTGGTGCTGTATCTGTCTCTTCAGAGCATTTGAATATCTGTTCTCCATTGTGATGTAAAGGATTTGCAAAGGACCTGAAGTGGACATGAAAATTCAGAATGAAGTTTTGGCATTTTGGAACTGGCTTATCATATTGACTGGTGTTAAATGTGGGAAGCATGTAATCAGCCAATATGTAATTTTAGAGAAAACGTTGGACAGTGCCAATAGTTTATTGCAGCTGACTGTTAAGTTTTTATTGTTTTATTGTTACAAGAATGGTTTGTTTAAACAGCAGCAGCATATTAGGTATACAACTACAATGTAGCTATATTGCATTTGTACCTGTATCCAGTTAGCTTTTACTTTGGGTTAGTTTTCTTTGGGAGATTTTCAGTGTTATTACTAGAAGACTTGTCTGATGTAATTTTATTCATTGGAATGACTACTTGCTCTGGAAAGTGTATGCCTAAATCTGCTGTCTTTGGCCTGATTTTTTGGATGTTGTATCTTCTCAGCAATGTTTGCTGTCCATATTTAAGCTTCTGCTTAAATCTTTTAGGGTACTTAGTTATTATATGGCCAATTATTAATGGATTATATTTTTAGCATCAGTAATAATTTTTGGCACATATACTTTTTATATGAGGTTTGTTGATGATATTTTTTTATTGTGGGATGCTAATACCAATGAATTAGATGAATTCATAAATTATTTGTTTTTATTTTTGTCCCCCTTTTGACATAATTTTCCTAGCCCCATGTCCACACCAGGTCTAGCAGCATCATCTATCCCCCAGACTTAATCCAATATTCCTATGGGTAGCCTGGGGGCTCAACCATCTCTGCTTTCATCCTTGAAGGGGGTTCTTTAAATACCATACCCACTTCCCTGCCCTACATTCCACACCCTCCACTTATGTTTAAGTGCAACTACCCACTCTGAAACATACCTGCACTAGGGGAGCGCCAGTGTTGAATGACCTTCTACCCAGGATGGGCACTCCCATCTCCCACTGTTGCTCCATCAGTCACCCAAGCTGCTAATCGAACCTTAAAGCTTCATCCATCTACACCACCAGACTGGCTGAAATTCATAACTTATTTAGTACAAACAGCAGGCTTTCTAACTTTCACATGGGTGTTCTCTATGACTAAGATTAACTTCCTGGATATATTAAATATATTTACAAAAAAGTAAAGAAAAAATCATATCTTCACAGGACCAATATGCAGCCTCAACATATGGTTTCTAATATAGTTAGAGGACAGATGCTACAAGTAACTAGACTAAATACAAATGGTAATAGTTTAGATACACATTTCAGCACATTGGCTAATTATCTCACACATGAGGATGTTAAATGAACAAAAAGAAATGGTTATGCAACAAAGGGTAGTTTAAGTATGCCCTTTTTTCTTATAGACACAAGTAATAACAGAAAGAATAATGAACAGCCAGTGAGAGTATTATTTACCCATAGTAGAGTAACTAAGAAGGTCCGGGAAATTATAAGGAAACGCTGGCATATACTACAAGGTAGGGATTCAAGGAATATGATTTGGGATAAACCTGTATTCACCAAAATATGCTCCAATTGGTTAAATCAATTACTATGCTACAAGGAACAGAGGCTGAATTATTTTAATAATAGAGTGCAGGTAATAGGAAAGGAACCTTTCCTTGTTTTAATAGTTCATTTTGTATGTCTATATCAAGAGACAGTTTTAATTTGTCCACTAACAAAGAGGAGATGCATGTTTACTGTATATGTTATATGTGACTCTAAGAATATAATATATATTTAGTAAAATGTGTAAGATGTTCAGTGTTTTATATAGTGAAATCAAATAGAAAACTGAGAAAATGCATTTGTAATCACGTCAAAGACCAGAAGAGAAAGTAGTACAAATTTACTTTTTAAACATATAAAATTGACCGATAATGAACATTATTTTATATTTGCTGTTTTACAGATTATACATGCAAGCATATATGATCTAAATACTAATAAAGAGTATACAGAACATATCTGGATTAGCAAAGTGAAGAGTAATAGGCATCTAGGAGTGAATAGCTTACTCAGTGCAAAACCAGTTTTGAAACTGAGGCAAATTAAATTTAAATAAATTGAATATAATTAAGTTTTGTCATGTGATTTTGCTCAGAATATTTTAATTGTTTGGTTTGGATGTATATGGTTTTAACCTGATTAAGCTTTGAACGTGAAAGCTTGTATGTTTTATTAAAGTGGTGTCTGTTTAAATGCCTCCCATGGTATTTTTGATTGTGTTTTTTTTTTTTTTGATCTGGCTTGTTTAAGCCTGCTCGAGCTTTCCTTCATGTTGTTTCGTATAACATATTTCAACAGTCTGCTGCTTCTTAGAAATGGTTTATTGGCAACTTTAGTGTTTTTTTCTGTTATTTGTTTAGTATATTTAATGTTCATATATTATTGCTTGAGTTACAGTTTATGAAATGCTTAGTTGTGTAATGAACTTGCATTCGAACTTAAAACATTTTCCTTTATAATATTCAGCCATATATAGCACACTACATTGGGTAACAGCACTAAATTCAAGTTAAGAATGTGTACATGTGTCTGCATTTCTAAAAATCTGTGCTTTGTTATATCATTCATGAATGGCAGAAAATCTCATCTTCTCTGAGAAACAGGTGTTATTTTTGGATCTGTTATATGCATTCACCAGTGATATGATCTATATATACTAACTGAGTTTGAATGGCAGAACAAATGTCACATGTATAAGCTGGTAATGAACTGAAGTGCAAAAATAGAGCAGCCTGCTGGCTATGTAAGCCTGCTGGTGCTACATGACAATATAGGGCAATATCTTTGAAACTACAGATTTCTCTCAAATCTTTCAGAACAATATGTAATAGCATTTAGCTACTAAATGCACATGATGATCTCAGCTGAGTATTTTATTTTTTTTTTTTACTTTCTTACGTAATGTCTACTCAGTACATATATTTATTTATTTAAATCATAGCCTTAAACTCAATGCAAAAAATGTGTTATCATTCCCTTTCAGTAAGAGTGATATTCCTGCTAATTTCCACATCAGTGGAAACACCTTAAATATGCACTCAGAGGTGAGAGACCTGGGCACAACAGGTTGACAGCAACCTTGCCTTTGACCACCATGTCACCACAATGGTAAGAAGGGCATTCTGTATTGCTCATCTCATAAGTAAGGGTATTGCCTCCAGAAAAAAAAGAAGTTAGAACCTCGCTGTACTCTTCCCTCCTCAGGCCCTTTTTAGTATGTACCTTTCCAAGCACCTGCAGCAACTGGAGAGACCACAAAGGTTCCTCACAAGGAAAATTCAAGGTCTTCAGCAGTTGTCCTCTGTGGGTCATCTGTTTCATACAGACTACTCAGAGGTGACCACTGCCTTGCATGCAATGCAATCTCTGATCCTGCTTTATTGGAAATTTTGCATCTCCGTAAGTAAAATGGTACACAAGTTACTCACTATAAATAACTTAACCTAGTATAGAACCTGCTGGAGGGACAGATTTGTCTCCCAGAGGTTGCCACATCTTTGGAACAGACTCCCACTTCATGTCAAACAGAGCACATCATTGGCCCTCTTTAAACACAATCTGGTTGACTGGATGGGTAACCATAAATTCACCCTGGGGGTTCCACCTATGTCCCTCTTGGACAGGGGCAATAGGTACTATTCATGGAAATAACGGTAAAACTTAGTTAGACTTTTAAGGGCCCCAAGGACCACTAGCCTTGCAACTTCGTATGATCCCACGTTCTTATGATCCTATGTATTTTTTTTTCTGATGAGGGCATTCCGACTGGGCTGTGGAAGCCCCTTTTCAGCTAAGGCCTGGAGAGAAAAGCTCCAGTAACAAAATACCCAATTTTATACCAGACAGAGAAATGTAAACATTAAAGTTACAATATCAACATACAAAAACTGATAGGCAGCTATAGTAGAATAATCTGCAAACAGGTAAATATAGACTTATACAAATGGGTCAACTGCCACTGGTCGATTTGAGTTTTAGTTGACTTCTGTATTCTCAACACATTTCAATCAACAAGACAGATGGCTGACAGTTGAGTAAGATAAAACATTCCCTGGGTTAGGGAATATTCCTTTTCCCCAGGAAATGTATGATTTCAGGGCTGGAATAAATAATAAGATGAGGTGGAGGGGGACTTGCCCCCCTTGCAAACAAACATGTCTTCTAGTTTGCAGAGTCCAAAGTTAATCTTTAAAGCATGCACAGAAGCATACCAAAGCTTTCCTGTCAATGATAATGTGTTAATGTTAATCTTGTCAATGTTTAGTGTGTTCGATCTACATCACTGTAACAATAATAATATATGTATCTAAATATGTATTTTATATTTATATATATATATATATATATATATATATATATATATATATATATATATATATCAATGACCATAATATCAATGTACTTACATCAAAATATGTAATGTTGATACTTTCTACATATGCTCCTAGGACAAACCAAAAGCAAGTGCTTTTGCACCCCTTCACACTCCTGCCTGCTAATTATATTTCTATATATTGATATATACACACATACATATATATATATATATATATATATATATAAAAACACACACACACACACACATATACACACACACACACACACATATATATATATATATATATATATATATATATATATATATATATATATATATATATATATATACACACATATACATACACTAACTCTGAGATCACACAGTCCCCAGAGAAAGAGAATATTTTCTTACCTGGGGATTTTTGATCTCAAAGAACTGTCAACCATTCGTTTCAGTCAAGCATCCGGACACTTTATCCTTAAGATAAATGTGCAAAATGAACCACAATCGGCTGAAATAAGAGACTGTTTTACCACTGATGACTCCAGGAGGCAAAACCGGTCTGGATCTCACTTGATTTTGTGTTGCTGGCTGTGTTGCTGGCCGTCATGACACTGTGGATTATTTTTAAATAAAAAAAATCTCTTATTTCAGACAATTGTGGTTCATTTTGGACACATCTTAAGGATAAAGTGTCCGGATTTTACTTGTGGTGCTGGACATATTTTGTTTTTTCTGTACTTGGTTGGGTCCATGCACACGACACATGCACCTGAAGGTTTTGTTGGGTGGTATATATATAGATATATATATATATATATATATATATATATATATATATATATATATATATATATATATATATATATATATATATATATATATATATATATATATATATATATATATATATATAAAATTAGATCCCATTTTGTTGGATCACTGAATGAAGAGTCATTGTTAATGTTTACTTGTACACTATCAATGCAGTTATAGAAATTTGCTGTGTGCTGCACTCTTATGAGACTCAGATTCTAATACTTTTTTGTACTTTGATACATGTGGTTACACTGTTTTTTTTCCCTTACTTTCTTTGAATTGGAAATCATTGCATTTTTTTTTGCAGCATTGGCTTCCATTAAGTGTGTGTTCGACAAAGAGACATATACTCATATATACAACAAAAACACTGCACACAAAAGGAGAAATAACTAAAGAACTATTGCAAAACAAACTTCATAACAAATTAGCAAGGTGAAAGAAACATGCAGAATAAGTGTATTTGAGCACTTTTGTTCTTTAACTGTAAGAACTTCCTCAGAAATGAGAAAACTGAAAAGTGCACTGCAATAAATGCAGTAAAAACCATCAATCACACTTAAAACATGAATATATTTGTGTGTGTGTGTGTGTGTGTGTGTGTGTGTGTGTGTGTGTGTGTGTGTGTGTGTGTGTGTGTGTGTGTGTGTGTGTGTGTGTGTGTGTGTGTGTGTGTGTGTGTGTGTGTGTGTGTGTGTGTGTGTGCATGTGTGTGTTCCCCACGAACGTGCGGTGCACTGCTGGAGAGAGGCGGCCCCCTTCCGTCCATGCTCCGACCCACATTAAAGATCTTAACTATTATGCCAATCTTTCCCCAATAATACTCATTTGTTAACTAGGTAGGTCCACTGGACACAGTCCCTTTTCAATGGAGATCTAGAAGCAATACCTGGTCAGGTGACTTGCTCGAGATCATGCAATATGCAGGTGAAGACTGGGGGAATCAGACTCTGTGCTCTTAAGAGTTACAGCTCAAAGTCTTAACTTTCTGCACCAACTGTATACTTCTTGCAACAAAAAACTGTTGCAGAGGTAATCCCTTAAAACTGACTCCTCCACCAGCTGAGAATGCCTCCAGTGTTTCCTTTCACCATCTCTTGCTTATTTTTCCAACCTCTCAGTTTCTTCCTCCTATAATATTTTTCCACTATGTCACTCCATCTCACTTCCTCTCTTCCTTTCTCTCTGCCTAGTTCATCACATCTACCAGCACTTGTGTCTAATATAATCAAACTGTTAGCTCTGTAACCATTGCTTTATCTCCTTCTCCTTCCTTCAGTAAGTTTTCTCCTACTTGTTTTTCTATCTCTGCTGTACTCTCCTCCATCTAGGAATTCCCAGAACTGCAGTAGCATCCCTCCGGTGTTAGCTATCAGTTCCAGAGAGTGCTTCACGTCCTCTCCTCCAAAGAGTAGGGCTTGTTTTATTATATTAACACTTTTCCACTTTTCTTTCATTTACACATTCATTATATTTACACTATATATCACACTTTAATAAAACACTTAATAAAGCACTTTGCATCTTCATCTTCTTAAGTACATCTAAAAACACATTTTATCCCATGCCCTTTCTACCATAACCATTTCTTTATATAACATAGTACTTACTAATCATCTTTTTTTGGTTAAACAACAATTCTGCATATCTTCTTTTCCATAAAGACCAAATAGCAATGAAAAAAATGTTACTTAATTTTGCTACTTCTTTTTCACTTCCAAACTTATATTTCTCATACAGCACCTTGTCCATATCAATGTTTTTAAATACTTTCCAGTCATAAACATCTTTGAATAATGTCCAAATACTTTCATTTTTCTTCCAATCCCAAAAAACATGTTATGATGTTATTATAGCTATTACACATTATTTATTCTGTCATTTTATATTTCATGTTTTTTCACTGGTTGTCCAGCAATTAATGCCACAGAAAATCACTGGATTCAAAATAAAAATCAAACCTTTCATGCCTTTTACTTATTGCTTCCTTGTTGTCATACCCCATTTTCCCCAAAGATCAGTACACTGGTTCACTTTCATTATTTTTATACCATTCTTTCCTTTCCATCTCTACTTCATTTACATCAATTTCCGTCTCTGTTTTACTTTCATATTCCTTCTCTTCTAAACCTTTTTGTTTCTCTTTTCTTTTTCTTACTCCTAACCATTCATGAATGTTTATATTTTTCAAATAAATTTCCTAGTTTTGTCTTTTTAAGACACTTTTAAACACCCAAAATAATTCAATTGATGCTAAGAAAACAATTGGATTTATTAAATTTAAGCCCCCTTTTTCTTTTACATTATAAGCCATTCCTCTTTTGATTGGATTCAGCCTTTTAAACAAAAAAGCAAAAAGGATACCTCACAATTCAGTTTTCATAGAGCCTACATATGCTAGCTTTTCTAAGATATATATTTTAACATGTGTACACCTTTTCTTAGGGTCAGCTGAAATACCCTATGCTAATCTGTCAACTTTTATATTTTTTAGAACTTCTCTCCATTGTTATATTACTACATGTTCCCTTTCAAACTTAACCTCTAAAACATCAATTTAATTTCTGGTAAAATGACTCTCTGCCTTTCTTACCACATTTCAAAACCCTTTACTTTTTGACTTATTTAACTGCAATCCAATTGTACCCAAAAATTGTTCTGCTCAGTAAATTATCAGTTTTCCAGTGTTTGCTTTTGGCTACTAAAAACAAATCATTTGCACAGGTTAACATTAATGGCAGCTTTATCCCTTCCTTAACTTCCCATCTACCATCCTCTAACCTTGATCTACATATTTGTATATCATTTATTACAATCACAGTCACATGCTCAATGGACAACCCTGACTTACTCCTCTTCACTGGCTTATCATTTTTCCTACCCATGCATTCAACATCACAGACATGCAAGAATATTCATAAATTGTCCCCGCTAGCCTTCTTATTTTTTCTTTCCCTGTATTCTTCTAAAATGTTCAACATTTCACCATAATCAATAATATCAAATGCCATAACCACATCATATTCTGTTATAGTTCATTCTCCTTCCCCTTTATCCATACACTCAACCACTTCATTAACCATCATTACTATTTCATTTACTCTTTTTCCTTAATCCCATGCAGCCTTTCATCCAGTTCTTCTTTCACAACATCAATCATTCTTTTCTGAATAATATTCATAAATATTTTATAGATTCATAGTTTAAGTACTAAGCTAGCTGCCCTTGTGGACCATTTTAACCCTATCCAAATTCCCTTAGTAAGAATCAAATTATGTACCTCTTATCTGTGAGGTTAACCATTATATCAAACCACTACCCATAACTAGGTTTTGACCAAAGGTGAGAATCAAACCCTGTACCTTGCATCTATGAGGTAAACACTTTAACCAGTGTGCCAACCCTGACAGTATTTCCCAAAAGAATTGATCTTCATTTTTTTCTTTTTTCCCTTCCCTCTTCTCCCTTTAGATTTTATAACCCCTTTACAAATCTCTTCCTATTTTGCATGTTCCTCCACCCATTCATGTAGTATTTTCAGAAAAAACATCCTTCTCATTATCACATTGTTTTATAAAAACTATACCCTAATCCATGTGGACCTGCTACACATTTTTCTTTACCTTCCTTTATATCATTTTTTAACTCTTTTCTCTTCCACAGCCTCCTTTTCATCTTCTTTACCTTCCATACACCTCCTGTTTAGATTATTTTTCTCATAAATATTCTGTACATAACTTTCAACTATGTCCATAATTTCCTCTAGTTTATATTTTAACTGTCTTTTTTCATTCATTACACTCATTTTTCTCTCATAATGTGTCAGTTTCATATCTAAAAATTGGGAAACTTCTTTTTCCCTTTCAAATAATACTTTTGTCTAAATATCATTTTTTTTCCATTTTTATTATATTTATATAATTTTTCTTCTATTTTAAGACTTCCTTATTCCTTTCTCAACTATTCCTTCACAGATTTCTTTTTGTTTATTATATATCATTTTCTTCTTTCTTTCTTCAATTACTCTCTCTCTCTAATTTTATTTTTTTAACTTTTCTTTCTGCATCACCCACCTCTTTGTCAAACATCAGTAAAGCAACTTTATTGTTAGATGATCTTCTCACAATTTCCTCTTTTTTAAGACATATAATTGCATTCTCATTTTAAGACATACCATTTCTGTCAGGTTTTTTTACAGTTTTCCTTCTTTTATTGTATTTTTATAAACTCCAGTCATTGCCCATGCAGCACTATTATCTGATTTTTTCGTCTATAATTCCATCTTTTATTTCTTTCACGCCATCTGTAAACAGTATATAATCAATCTCAGTTTTAGGTAACCCCCTCCTTAAAGTATGTTCTCTCCCTTTACCTCCTTAAACTAGCACTATTTTTTAACATCTCACAACATTTTAAGTTGTGCGATTTTCCTTTCTCATTTCTTAAATTACAAACTCTTCAAGTCTCCCACCACCACCATAATACACATTTTCTATCGCATAATTTTGAATTTCCACAAACATTTTTTCCTTTAGTTTATATTTTATATGCATACACTACATTCTGTCCCTTTCTTACTTCACGCACTATCCACTAAAACTTTCGCTAATACCACTACCATTATATCTAATATTTTAATCTCTTCATTTTCAGTAATACTGCCACATCTGAGCATGTATCACTCTCTGTAGTCCACACCACGTTTCTTTTCCACATCATCTCAGATTCTATTCTTTTCCTTTTATCTAGACATCTTATATTTTATAACAGATAAATTATATCTGCATTTAGTTTAGTTTTCTAATATCGCTTTGATTCCATTCACTTGTTCACAGTCAGTGGCCCTGTACTTATATTAACTTTTTCTTTTTTTCTTTTATTAGCTCATCTTTTTGCCTCCTTTTTCCTCCTCAGCCTTCCAGCAGTAGAACCTTCCACCTTTGTTTTTGACTCAGAGCTCATATATCCGTCTTCTTCTTCCTTTGTTTCTAATACCACACATCTGTTTTCTATCCCTGTATGTGTTTTTTTTTTAGTTATTAGTTTCTGGTTTTCAGTGCATCATTTTCTGCATTTTTACCTTGCAGTTCCTCACCCCTATTCCTATCCTTTCACTAGTCTCCTTTACCCTTTCTTGCATAAAAACTCAATATTTTCCCTCATTTTCCTCATTTTGTCATTCTTCATTAATTAGTTTAAAACCAGACCAAAAATGCACCACATTTCCTTCAGTATGGTTTCGTTTTTTGTCTGGAATGTCCGGGCTTCACACATTACCCACATCTTTTTTTTGTACAATTCTGTATTAAATGTGATTCATCCCCACTAAAATAAACGTGTCTGCCCCCATTACTTACCACTTCCCTTTTCCCCTTGTATTACTCTCATATTAGGTACACGCTGCAGCTTGTTGGTTTCTGTTTTTAAAGTTACATAAACTTTCCATTCCCCAATCCATACTTTTCTGTCATCCACAACTTTTGGAGCATCATGTACATCCTTATAAAAGCTTAGAGAAAATGTTTTTAATTAATTTTCCTCTGTCTCAGTCATTTTAAAGTGTAACAAGCTTTCTTTTTAACTGTACATTTAAATTTTGATAAATATAGTCCTTCCAATGAGATATATCACTCCTCTTTTATCATTCATTTACAAATTTTTAATGGAAATGTCACAAAAGTTATTTCACAGAAAGTTTCAGTTCTTATATGTATTAATGCCATAATATCAGTCAAACTAAATCTTAAGGGCAACATAATCTAAAACACAGACCCGGCTTATTTGCTGTTCATATTTTGTTTACACCCTCACCAGAGACCTTTTCCTCCAGCTCTCAATAGCTCTAGTCTCTCCCTCTGCACCTGCATATTCTTTTCTTTCTATATTTTTTCACTGAAACCTGCTACTATTGATACATAACTTTTTTACTCTGGAAACAATGCTATCAGTCTTTCTCTGTTAACCACGCTCTGCTCCATCTTCCTGCAGCCTAAAACAGAACACTCCCTTAAAACCAGCTACTCCACTGGACAGATGTGCCCTCTCAGTATCCATACCTTCATTTAAAGCATCCTTCTGTTTTTGTGTTATCTCCTCAGTGCTGAATATTTTGTACATTACTATACTCTACTGCATGGCCTCCTCTTCTGGTTCTGCTTCATCCATATTTTTTTAAACAGAGTTATCTAGACCCTCCTATGAAATAATATTCACTTCCAAAGTGTCTTTTTCCTTCTGAATTGCAGTTTCTGTTTTTCTCTTCTCCATCTCATTTCCACAAATGGTCTCCATCTTACAGTTAGCAATCACTGATACCAGCCCTCTGGCACCATCAAGTGACCACCATATATACAGTCCTCCAAAGTGGAGGGGACGTTTCCTTTTACCCTCATCAAATTTTCTTTAGTCAGTTTGAATACCTTAAGTCTCTCTTGAAAAGATGCCAATGGAAAAATGGGAATAACTCTGTTAATAAAGTGTACATAAATAATAAAGGCTTTACTCTGCTGTTCTGGGTTTGATCATTTCTGTCTCTATTTGCACGCTGTGCGACTTTAAGCAAGTCAATTGTTAAGGCCAGTACTTCCAAGTCTCCTGTGAAATGAGCAACCACATGAAAGAAATGAAAAACATGATCACACAAGACAGGCTCTTCTTCTTTCTGCTTTTCCTACGCTTTACAGGAAGCATTCAGTTTCTACATTAACAGGAAATATTGAATGAAACTAGGCAGTGAATACTAGCTTTCTAGTTATTGCTCACTTCAGCTAAAAAAGAAAAAAATGAGAAAATCAATAAATACATCTGCAATTTTGTAGTGCCCTTAAAATCTCTAAAATCTCTTCAGCAGTCAGTCTGGAGTCAAAGCAGTCTTCCCTGTATTCATCTATAGATGATAAACAGACACAACGGTTTTAGGCTGTTTGTGTGCTCACTTCTCTCAGCAAGCTTATGTTATCAGTTTTGGGTGTGGTGCTTTAATACTTCTCTTTTATTGAAACCACTATAACCAGTGCTTCAGCTACATTTTTGTGTGTGTGAAAATGAAGAAACCTTTTTAGCTGTTCAGATTTTGGGGAAAAGTTCTAGCAATCAGATCTCAGCAAAATGTAATAAGAACCATGGCATTATAAGTATGACTTGTGCTAAATATATCTAGCAAAAAGAATCATCTCCAATCTCAATGTTTGAATATTGTAACTTTGATCTTATTTTTATAGTTTTTGAATATAATCACTGAATGTTCAAAAACTGTAATGGAATACAAGATTACATGGAGCAGGCATTATGCGATCACTAAAGAGAGATGTGAAACAATATTAATGGTTAAGTAAAAGCTAAATCTTATCCAGCAGGTAGGGCTGTATTTCTCTGCCACCAAGGTGTACATTTTTAATCCAAGAACTAGCCAGTGATATTGGGGAATTCATGAATTTGTAAGCATTCACAAGATCTATAAATTCCTTGGAGGAACAAAAAAGAGAGGAAATACTGATACTCTGATATAAAAAAGTGAATGAGGTTAATTGGAAGAACTTGTCAGTAATTCCATTCTGCTTCTAAAACTACTGACCACAAGCAACCCTATATATATATATATATATATATATATATATATATATATATATATATATATATATCAACAAATTAATTGACAAACCAGGAAAAGGAGCAGATGAATTTTTTGTAAAAAAGAAACAAGCAATTATATTTATAAATAAAACAAAAATAAGGATATCAAAGACCTAACATATGAGTCATTTGTGTTTTGCTAGCAAATAGTAAATATTGTAAGACAACAGGTAGCTAATGAGGCTAGCAGTTTAAAATGATAAAGGAGGTAACTCATCTGCATGTATTCTGTTCCACACCACTGACAGCCATCTCCACAGATACTGTCCAGTCTAAGCAAAGTTTTCAGGCACACTATTACACAATTAACTACATACATATTTGTGTAATTTTAAATAGTCATTATTAATGTTAAGCAACGTTGTTGCCTACAGCAAAATAGTCTGTAAATATATTGGATCTCTTCAGGTTGTGCATTAAATGATTCCCACTTCTTCTATGTCACTAAATTTTTGGAAGGTTTTATCAAACATTTAACACATGTAAGGCCTGTTGTTAGGGTAAATGCTTCTTCATATGTTCAAAGTGGGACATTTCTTACAGAAACATGATACTGTGTGTGGCATACCAAACTCTTGAACAATGCATGGCGTTCCCTTTTACATTATTTTGAAATGCTCATTATTTTAGAAGAGTTATTTATGTGGTTCGGTACTGTGTTTAAGTGTTTTAAAGTTACAATATCTTAGCTTAATGTACTGTTAGTTTTCTGAAATACTGAGGAAAGAGCTAGACAATATTTTTCTTGTAAAATATCAGAGCATCAGCATTTTTTCCCAATCATCATTCTGCAAATCAGGACTATCTTATGCATCTTGGAATTGAAAAGAGATAGCAACTCTTTGTGTTGTATATGCAATGAAGGAAGTCAACATTGATTCAATGTCACCAGGGGATCTCCAGCAATGAAAAGCTAAATCAATGGGGTAATGCATGCACCTGGTATGAGACAAGGAGGATTGTGGGTGGGGATCACACAGATAGCTGAGCTTTATTATGATTTATCCTAGTAAAGACATAATCAATAGGGCTAAGACAATTACAGTTAACAGGAGGAAAACTCAAACAGAATGTGAGTCTGTCTATCCCTCTATCTATCTATCTATCTATCTGGCTGTCTAGCTACCTATCTCTATATTATGGGTAGATATATATTAATATCTGTGTGTAGATTTCTTTCAAAAAGAAAGTAATTAAAGCATAGAACAGGTTGCCCAGTAAGTTGTTGTGCAATGACTGTACCAGATAAATTAAGTGAGATGCTGCTGAAAAATAAAGGTAAGAGGATGAATTATTCATAATGGGTCTGAGTCTAAGAGGTTAACTAGGACAAAGGCAAGCTGTACAAATTAAGTGCTCTTTTTCTGAAAAGAATTTCCTCTATCCTGTACTGTTTGTTTATATCAACATCGGTCTCTGCTTTTATAACCTGTAGATAAATGATTGCTCAATTAAGAAACAACGTGCACCAAGGAACAAATTTACATAACTTCAGTTTATAAGGAAATAGTTAACCACACACCTTATATAGTGCTTTACCTTCTCATTCATGAGATGCAGTCTGAACTTATTTTTGTTAGAAAAATGTGAAGCAGTTACAGATATCATTCAGAAAGACGAAAAACTGTTAATCAAAGTTTCAGTTCAAAAAATGTTTATTGCTGGAGTTAACCATAAAGTTAGTGGTCTGAAAAAGAAATATAAATGTTTTATGATGAGCAATGTGCTGAGAGTTTTCTCACAAATATGTTCTAAATGTGTATTAGTGTGTGACAGAAAGTGTCACTGCATCAGTAGGAAGTCTAATCATTCTGCACCCAACCACTGACGCTTCTTCCCACAGAGTTAGATGTAATACAGTCTTGTAACCACAGTATAGAATCAAACCAGTCATAAATGTAAATCTCATTACTGTTTGAAGTCAGATAAATTGTATAATCTGCCTTTGCTACAATTCTTTAAATAAAAACAGGTAGAAAATAGTCTAAGCTAAAGTGTTTGAGAGCCATAACTAGAATTCTAATCTGGCCCTGCTTGTGGTTTAGAAGGGATAAAGCCCTGACTACAAACCCGGTAACCCAAGTTCAGCTTGTAACTTGGATGTTTGACAGCACAAGTTGGGAAGGTGGGCATGCTCATCCTGGGGGGAGAGGGGTGGGTCCTGGCTGCTCTTACTGCTGATTCCTGATGTGATGTCTGCTTGAGGACAGGGTCAGAGTGGGCACGCATGAGCTGGTGCAGGGATAATTTGGGCATGACCACCCAAGCCAGTGGATACAACTGTTGACCACTTCATGCAGAGAAAATGATGTGAAGTGTTAGAATGCTTTTGATGGTATGTGTGGGTTAATCCCTGAGAAAATCTCTGCTGGAAGGCAGAAACAGAACTGATAGGTGCAGTTCAGTCAAGAGACAATGTAGGCATGGTCACTGAAGCCAGTTTTGTAGCCCTTGACAACGGCATGCAGGAAACACAATGTGAGCTATCATAAGGGCAAAGATGTTCCCTAAGGTGAAATAAGTACTTACATCCCCACTAAAAAGGAGAAGTTAATGGCATCCATATAAAGTGTCTCTTTTCTGGCATTCTGGCAGGAGCACTGAGCTACTAATGTCTGCCTTGATGATGGCCCCTCTGGACAGCTCTTGCCCTAAGGGATCTGAGGGAAGATTCCTCACCCATCGGCAATAGAGGAGACTCTTGATGGTCAGCCTGGCAGAGGGGCAAAAAGGACCTACAAAAACTGAGAAAGAATGCTGATCTGTAGAAGTCTGAGAAAGGTCAAGAATTCAGTCAGATGGTGTCTATTAATATTCTAGTTACACTCTGTCCTCATCATATTGGCAGGGTCTCACTTCTAATACATCAGTCCTTTCCCCTTGCCACATTACAGTGGAGTAATTATCTGAAACCAAAACACAACTGTAGCTCCATCTCCCAGGGACAACTGGTTTATGACATCTATAGAACCGTTGGGTGATCTGGACATAGCAGGTGCTTTATTCATTTAAAAACAAGAATGCATGTGGTCACCTCACATGGTAGAAGTGAAACTGCTGTAAGGAAATGGGAAGGAGCTTATACTGTACTGTACCATTTGCTTTCCTTCACACTTCCTTATAGAAGTTTCACTTGTATCGCACGTGGCGACCACGCACATTCTTTTGTTTCATTTGCAGCCTGAGTTAAAAAGTGCAAATATTGAACTCTAAAGAGTTCCTTCTCCAGTCTCCTTCCCATTCTCCATTACCATTTACCTTTTGTCAGTAACACAGTCACAGCTGTCCCTGATTTTTCAGAATGTCCCTGATTTTGCCTGTTATTTTCACCCTGTCAATCATAAGATTACTGATTTTCTGGCAATGTTTTACAACAGTACCCCCCCCCCACCCACCCACCCCCAATGTATCATTTACGAACATTAAGATTTGTTGATAGTTTAGATGGATTAAAAGGTGATCTCCACTTAAAATGTAATCTTTCTTATCTAAATTTTCTGTTAGCTTATAGAAAAGTAGTGTTTTATGGGTTAATATATTGGAAGAGTTCTATTTGTAGCCTAACTACCCAGGACGGACATTAACTTGGGCTGCCCAATTACTGACTGAGTTGATGAAGTTGTGCTAAACTCAGTAAAGAGTGATTGTTATGGATAGAAAACTAATTTGTGCCCTTTAGTGACTCGGGCAAGTTGCAGGTCACTTGGCAGGTGCATTGGCTGGATTTTCCAGTCAGTGGGGACTGAATTTAACATGAAAAATCTGGGTTAATGCATTTGTCTTGAAGGTATTGAGGCTGCCTTTAAAAGATAGTTTGCCCTAAGCTAGATGTCTTACAAGTTAACTTAAAAAGGCCAGCATCATTTAATTACATTTACCTCTGGAGCCTCATGTCTCAGGAAAACTCCAAGTCACATGCACATAGGTTCATAAGTTCATAGGATGATATTAGGCTATTGGCCCAGATGCCCTTATAAGCCAAGCCTAGAATTTCACCCATGTTCCCATAAAGTCAGCACCTGTTTTCCCTGTCCAGCAGGGACACAGGTGGGATACCAGGGGTATATTTTCTGATTCCCATTCAGTCATCCAGGTTCCTCTTAAAGACGGCTAGTGAGGTACTCTGACATGGAGAAGAAATCTATTCCACAGATGGGGGAGTCACCAGGACACAAATCTATCCCACCAACAAGTTCTATTAATGTCACAGACCAGGTTGAGACCTTGCGTTCAGGTTGCGTGACTGGAGTTTGACTTATGAATATTCAGCAACTCCATCAAGGCTGCGTCTGAGACGGCCTTGTATGCCAGACACAGGTCACCTCTGAGCAGTATGTATGTATGAGTAGAGGGACAGGGCTTTTAGCCTATCTACATAGGATAGGTGTTTCAGACCCTGGATTTTCCTGGTCAGGAACCTCTGTAGTCTCTCCAGCTGCTGCATGTGCTTGGCAAGGTACATGCCGAAGGGGGCTTTGTACTCAACAATGGGTCTGGTAAGGGAGGAGTACAGGGATGTTATGACCTCCTTGTTCCTGGATGAAATACCCTTACTTATGAGATGGACCATGTAGAAAGCCTTCCATACAATGGAGACAACATGGTCGTCAAAAGTCAGGTTGCTATCAACCTGAGTGCCCAAGTCGCTCATGACTGATTGCATGCTTAGTACATTGTTATTAATGTGATAATTAGTGGGGACACCATTTTCCCTAAAGGAGATAGTGATGCATTTCTTGGCATTCAGTTTGAGGCCATGCTTCTGGCACCAGTTATTAGTTTGGTTAAGGCCGTCTTGCAGGATGTTTACATCACTAAGGAAATTTATGACAGTGCCCAGCTTGCAGTCATCTGTAAACTTGATCAGCCACAGACTACTGGTTTTGGCTTGCACCTCAGAAAATTCTATCCCAAAAAGTAGATACCCCAAGGGGCCTACTACTAGAGGTGGCTTCCCATATTTTGACTGAGTGAGTTCTATCAGTGAGAAAGTTAGCTACCCATATGATAACACATGGGTTGATGCCTAGCTGGGAGAGTTTATCTATTATGCCCAAGTGGGGAATAGTGTGAAAGGTTTTGGCTAGGGCAAGGTAGGTGATGTGCACTGTCTTGCCCTCATCCATGGCTTTGGTGACTTGTTTGAAGAAGGCAACCAAGTTTAACAGGCATGATCTCCCTTTGACAAAACCAAACTGTGTGAGATCAAGCGTTTGATGGTTGCCAATGTCCTTGTTTATAAGGCCCATGATAATGCATTCCATGGCCTTGCAGATCAGGCTAGATAGGCTAATGGGCCTATAATTGCCTGGGTCAGTGGATGCTCCACCTTTGTGCAGAGGGATGGCAGTGGCTGTCCTCCATTCTGCTGGGATGAAGTTGGTGCACAGGCTTTGGTTGAATAGGGTGCCTAGTGGTGCTGAGACCTCTTACCAGAGTTCATGTGGAACACAGCCAGGGATGTTGTCGGATCCCGTGCAGGCTGTATTCTTTTGCCTTTGAGAGGGCATTAATAACCTGCTGCCTGGTGTTGAGGGCAGGGGGCAGGTGCTGAGGATGTCCTGGTTTACTGATGGGGAGGACAGGGGGGTGAAGTTTTCACTGAACTTGTCTGTCAGCAGGTTGACTATATCTATGGCATTTGTGTATGTGGTATTCTTGACCACCAATTCAGAGCAGATTTGGGAGTTAACTTTGAGATTGTGGACATATGTAAAGAAGGCCTTGTGATTGTCCTTAGTAGATGTGGCCAATTTGGACTTGAGGTTAGCCTTAGAGAGTTTCACCAGTGAACTTATTTGTTTGTTCAGACAAAGGAGAAATTGCTTCCAACTTGGCACCTGCTCCTTCTTGGTCCTGGACAGCAAATTTTTCCTTTTATTATAGACTCTGTTTATTGCTGCTGTCCACCAGACAGCTTTACTCTTCTGTGAGGAAGATGATTTGGTCCTGTTAGGTATTGCTGAGTCCATGCAGCTGTATAGGTGCTCATATAGTTTTTTGGTATAGACATGGACATTAGTGCTTGATTCAACTGAAGGGATGGTGGCTGTAAAGCTGCTTATACCTGCTGTCAGGAGGTTGTAGTCAGCTTTGGAAAAGTTTTTTTGTTCAACCCTGGCTAGGGGATTGGGGGGTCAGGGGAGATGGTGACTTCAAAAGTGATTGCTTTATGGTCGGATCTTACCAAGCAGGATGACACTGTAGGGGTGCATTAGTGGCGACTCATGTTGGTTATTAAAAGGTCCAGGATATTTTCACCTCTTGTGGGGGTGTCGACCACCTGATCCAATGCATTGGCATTGACAAAGTTGAGGAATCTCTGGGCATTCATGTTTGAGCTAGAATAAGTCTTCCACTCTATGGTTGGGTAGTTAAAGTCACCCAGGATCAGGGTAGAGGGTTGAATCTTAATGGATTCAAGTAAGTCCAGACAGGTGGAGTTGGCCTCCTGAGTCATGGTTGGGGGTCTGTAGCTAGCTATCATTTGAACAGGTGTTTTGTCAATAGTTAAGTGCACCTGGAGTGTCTCCTGTGCATCCTACTGTTTGGCCAGCCTGGAGGTGTGTATGTCTTTGATAAATATTGAAACTCCACCTCCTTTGCTTTGTGGCCTTCTGTTTGGGGTCTAAACGTATGATAATTCTGGGTTTGACATGGCTTTGTAAGTCAGGCATAGATCGCCTCTGAGTAGGCGGTAAGCAACTGAGTACAGCTGAAGTTTCTTTAGTCGAGCTGCATAGGACGTCTGTTTGTAGCCCATGATCCTCTTGGTGAGGTACTTTTGGGGTCTCTCAAGTTGCTGCAGGTGTCGGGTAAGGTACATCCCAAAAGGGGCATTGTATTCAATTATGGGCCTGATGAGTGACGAGTAGAGGGGCACAATGACCTCTCTTGATCTAGATGTGAACCCTTTCGTGATAAGGTGGGCTATATAGAAGGTCTTTCTAACCACTTTGGCAACGTGATTATCAAAGGAGAGATTACTATCTACGTTGGTCCCCAAATCTCTAATTACTTCTTCCGTACTTAATGGATTACCACCTATGTGGTAATTTGTGTGCACCTTGTTTTTCCCAAAGGGGATGACTATGCACTTTTTAGCATTTAGCTTGAGGCCGTGGCTCTGGCACCAAGCATCTGTCTCTGTGAGACCCTTTTGGAGGATGCTTGTGTCAGCTGGAGATTCGATTATGGCCCCCAGTTTGCAGTCATCTGCGAACTTAGTTAGCCATAATCCCCCCCTTGCTAGCCTGAACCTCAGAGAAGTATATACCGAACAAGAGAGGTCCCAGAACTGAGCCCTGTGGGACACCACTTGTAACTGGTTTGGATTCGGACATGGCACCTGCAATTCTGACCATGTGGGTTCTATCTCTGAGCCAGTTTGCAACCCATCTTGTGATATAGGGGTTGATATTTAAGCTGGTAAGCTTATTTATGATGCCCGAGTGGGGTATTGTGTCGAAGGCTTTTGCGAGGTCCAGGTAGGCTGTGTGGACTACCTTGCCCTCATCTATGGCTTTGGTAACTGTTTCAAAGAAATCAACTAGGTTTAAGAGGCAAGATCTGCCCTTAACAAAGCCGAATTGGGTAGGGTCCAGTGTCTGGAGGCTCCCAATGTCTTTGTTTATGAGTTCCATGATAATACGTGCCATAGCTTTATAGACCAGACTAGTCAGGCTTATGGGGCGATAGTTCCCGGGGTCCGTTGTGGCACCACCTTTGTGGAGTGGGACCACTGTAGCTGTACGCCATTCTTTGGGTACATATCCTGTAGTAAGGCTAAGTTTGAACAGTGACTTAATGTGAGGGTTCAGTTCTTCTTGGAGCTCAGGTAAGACACAGCCTGAGACACCGTCCGGTCCCATAGATGCTGTGTTTTTTCCTTTGGAGAGGGAAGCTTTCACCTGTGCATCTGTGATGTCAGGGAGGTTACATTCAGTTGGGATAAGCATTTGCTCCTTTGGGGGGGAAGGGGGGGGAGTTTGCGCTGAATCTGTCTGCCAGGATGTTGGCTATGTCTGTAGGTTCGGTATATTTTGTACCATTATGCAACAATTCAGAGCATATCTGGGAGTTTCCACCCATATTCCTGACATAACTAAAGAAGGCCTTGTGATTATCTTTAGTGTCTAGGGCAATTTTTCTTTTGAAACTGGCCTTTGATGATTTTATGAGGGAATCGAAGTTTCTTGCTAATACGGATCAGAGATGCCTTCCCTTTTTGGGATTTTGCTCTGTCATGTAGTAACTTTCTCCTTCTGTTGTATAGCTTATTTATGGCTGGGGTCCACCAGACTGGTCTCCTGTTTTTGGAGGAGTGAGTCTTGGTTTTATTTGGGATAGCACGATCCATGCATTCCTGCAGGTGCTCATAGAATGCATTTGTAAAGGATTCTGCGGATTGGGCTGTATTATCCTCTGGCCCGGGGGCTTTGAAGGATTCCACCTCAGTCTTGAGAAGTGCAAAGTTGGCTTTTGAGAAATTCTTTAGAGTGATTTCTTTGGCTGGGGGTGGGGATGGGATATGGATGTCCAGAGAAATTTGTTTATGGTCTGATCTTACCAATGAGGGGTTTACCTCTGGTGTGGAAGATAGAGTCCCCATGTTGGTGATGACCAGGTCTAATATGTTGTTCCCTGTTGTGGGAGTGGTGACCAGTTGCTCCATCATGTTAGAGTTTATAAATTCAAGGAACCGTTGGGCAAGGGTGTTTGGGCTTGAGTAGTTTTCTCAGTCAGTATTTGGGTAGTTGAAGTCACCCAATAACATAGTGTTTGGAGAGACCTTCATATTCTCCAGTGTTCTCAGGAATGCCAAGTGGGGTTCCTGTAATAGGGAGAGTGTTCTGTAGCAGGCTACAAACTGAAAGGCAGTTTTGCCTGCTGTTAGTTGCACATGGATGGTTTCCTATGCTTCGTGCAGAGCCACTAACCTGGAGGTGTAGGTATCTTTGATGAATATAGATACTCCCCCTCCTTTTGTGCTTTGGTCCGAGTTTTGGGTCCAAAACTCATGGTATGAGTTATAACCTAGTAGTGCTGGGGTGCTCTCAAAGCCTTGAACCAGGTTTCTGTTACTGCACAGACATGAGGCAGCTGGGTTTTAAGAGAGAGAGCTCAAGGAGTTTAGAATTGACCCAAAATGGCCAATAAAACTACAGCTTCTAGGCAGTAACCACTCCTCCAGGGACAGGCAGGCTGTTCAGTATTAACCACTCCCACTGGTGAACACAGAGACTTCCCTTTAGCCCAAGCAAGCACTGGCCTTCTAGAAACTTCCAAACAGTTCAGAACAGCAAATCTGTAACTGAACTTTCTTAACTTTCAGAAAGTGGGAAAAAAGCAAGATTTTTTTGTTTTTTTTCTTTTTGTTGTAGTTTAAAGGTAGCAGAGATACACAAGCAGCAAAATAATCACAACAGTGCAATAAATGACCCCACACTTGAGTGCTAGGCCAAAATCAGGTAAAATGCAGTTTTTCGAGAAAAAAAAACGATTTTAAATTAAGTGCAACACAGGAAATGCAGTAAACAGGCTCTAGATGTGTTCCAAGTACTGTTACTGTTACATATATAAACTTTAACAAGCCGGAAAATGCCAAAAAGTAGGCGGCAAAGCAGTAAAACAACAAAAAATCAGAAGAAAATACTTAAAAATCACAAAAGTGGCTCCTATTCTTCTCTCAGCATTTTCTCCCCTTGGTAGGTGCTTCAGCAACAACTAGTAAGCCTGAAAAGACGCCAAAACCACGAGGCAGCTGGGTTTTAAGAGAGAGGGCTCAAGGAGTTTAGAATTGACCCAAAATGGCCAATAAAACTACAGCTTCTAGGCAGTAACCACTCCTCCAGGGACAGGCAGGCCGTTCAGTGTTAACCACTCCCACTGGTGAACACAGAGACTTCCCTTTAGCCCAAGCAAGCACTGGCCTTCTAGAAACTTCCAAACAGTTCAGAACAGCAAATCTGCAACTGAACTTTCTTAACTTTCAGAAAGTGGGAAAAAGCAAGATTTTTTTTTTCTTTTTGTTGTAGTTTAAAGGTAGCAGAGATACACAAGCAGCAAAATAATCACAACAGTGCAATAAATGACCCCACACTTGAGTGCTAGGCCAAAATCAGGTAAAATGCAGTTTTTAGAGAAAAAAAACGATTTTAAATTAAGTGCAACACAGGAAATGCAGTAAACAGGCTCTAGATGTGTTCCAAGTACTGTTACTGTTACAGATATAAACTTTAGCAAGCCGGAAAATGACAAAAAGTAGGCGGCAAAGCAGTAAAACTTAACAAAAAATCAGAAGAAAATGCTTAAAATCACAAAAGTGGCTCCTTTTCTTCTCTCAGCGTTTTCTCCCCTTGGTATGTGCTTCAGCAACAACTAGCAAGCCTGAAAAGATGCCAAAACAGCTCTTCCTGGCTGTTCACAAGTATTTAGAAATCCATATTTGAAATACGTTAGGAAGATCTGTTATATGCAAATCTAAAAAGCATCATGCACAATGGGTTTGATCAAGTGTCACATATTTTTCCAGAACAGATTTTGATGAAGAATGTCTAAGAGGTATGCCTAGTGAATAAATTACTGAAGTGAGAATTGTTTCCAAAATGTTGAAAGGTACTTTCCTATCAGTGTTTGTGTCTTCTGTATGTATGTTGTATTAATTCCTAAGCAATTATGCTGACAACAAAGAATGTTTCTTCGTGGGTCCTCACCGACTAATTTTCCAAGTATGCTATCATTTAACTTCATATGGTCCCAAAGTAAACAACATTTCCTGTAATCTTTCCAGGCACAACTTAATTATGACTGGGTGTTGTCCCTACTGGGATCCTGCTTTTCATAAAATCACTGGCCATAACTGCATCACCCTCATCCACTTGCATTGTTACATTTTTAAGCTAATATCATTTGTGAATAATAATCATATAAATTCATCAAATTAACTACAAAATAATAACTTTTAACAATGCTGTGTGACTTTCCTAGTTAAAGATGTTAGTATATTCCACAGTTTGCCCATATGTTCCACGTTATAAGAAGCAGTGTTCCACATTTTGGTGATACCAGGTTGAGAACTGTGGCTGAAACTATATGAATATAAGGTATAGATTTAAAATGTATCGGGTAATGTTTGTGAGAACATGCGTAAGGTGTCATTTTAAAGAGTGGGACAGCTTTTTGCACTCTGCCTTTCTAAAAAAAAAAAAAAAAAAGCTGTAAACCATTTAATTTTGTGGGTTTTTTTAGTATATTTCAGTAATATTTCCCACTGATAATCCCTTTCTAAATACTATATTCATATTAATAATATTTCAGCTGTGTGTTATCAACAACAAGTGTATGTGCAAAAGTGCAATCCATACCTCTCAACTGTTCTGGTTTTTGTAGAATGTCCAGTTTTTTTTGCTCATATTTTTTGTTTGCTCCTCATAAAATTTGGAGCTGTCTGGCAAGTCATTGAGGAATGAAGTCACTAAACGGTGATTTACATTTGAGTTTCAAGCTTTGTATCCTCTGGAAAATGCATGCAAATACAAAATCTGTTATCCTACCAACTTTCTGTTTATAAAAGCAATATTTAAAATCTATCCCCGATTTTGGGCCTCTGTTTCCCACCATTATTTTTGGTTTTATCCAGATTTCTTGCACTTAAAGGTTAGAGGTATGGCACTGCAGTTTCACTGTGTGTTGCTTTCTGTTACATGTAGCAGTACATTTATAAAATGATTGTAGATGAAGGTGCAGAAAATTTTGGATTAAAATAACAAACACAATCCTGCTAGATTAATCCAACAACAATTATAATTGCATACAGTTTTTAATTATAACAGACTTTGCTGAGCTCTTTCTGTACAAGAGACAGTGGCAGACTTTTGCGAATGTTTTTCATTTGCAACTCTGTTTTGCTAGTTAGCATATAAGGTAGGTCTATATTATATTATCAAAGTTTCAAAACCTCAAATCTGATATGGTTGACACCATATAATCGAAGTCTTAAAACATCGAAAATGTAATAAAACACAACAACCTAAAAAAACAAACCATTTAAATGCTCTAAGCAGGGGGTCAAGCCCCCTTCACCCAACACACACCCCACTACTTAAATATACCAACTCCGAGATCGCACTACAGTGCAGAAAAGGGAAATCTTCCCTTTCCGTGCTGTATGGAGATCTCCGTTAAAAGATTAGAAGTTTCAAGACTTCGATCATATGGTGTCGACCATATAAGATTCAAAGTTTTGAAACTTCGATCTTCTGATATAGACCCTTTGAGGCCTTAAGTGAGTGATCCATCTTTTAATGAGTTATTCTTCCTCACTACATCCTTCACAGTATCAGCAAGAATGCCTGTCCCAGTTATCGGTGTGGTAATTAAAAACAAGGAAAATGGCAGTTTGCGGCAGATATTTTAGCTCTCTCAAAATAATACCTCTCCAATGAAAAAGGGGGCAGCACTCCTTGGCAGAATCAGTTTTCCTTTCAATTCAGTTGCTAAGGGGTGGCATTCCTTGGCAGAATCAATTTTGCTTTCAGTTCAGCAGGTACACGAGGGAATGAGCACAGCATTTCAGACACTGGACAAAAGTCCATTGCAAATGTGGTTTGCAAGAATAAAGCTGCTCTCTAACATCAATGAGCAGCAGCAGAAGTTTTGTGGGGGGGTTGTATTGGGGGCAGGATTGCACAATTTATATCCTGCACTAAACTGCCATATTAAAAAATCTAAATACTGGATGAGTGTGAACTGTATTTGGTATATGGCAGTTTAAGAGGACAATGGAAAAAGCAGAAAACACATTTATTAAACACAAATCTTGTCAAGCAAGCCAAAATCATATAAAAAGATAAACTCAAACTAAACTAGGTTTCTTTTTCTTAAGTACTGGGATCTGCACACTGCCCTTTCCTATTTTTTAAAGCTGATTTATTCTCTTTCCTTCATCCATGTAAATGTATTGATTATCTTAATAAAGTAGAAGCTAATTATGCATTATGTGTGTTTTGGTTATTAATGATTGTTAATTTGTTTTATCAGAGATAACACTGTCTTATTCAGTAAAATTGTCTCTGTACTTATCAGCTGTGATTTTCAAGGACAAAAGCTATGAATTTCCCTCTCCTTATTTTGTTAACCAGGAAGATCACTTGCCTCATCTCGGGGTGGTCCGTGGCAACTTGCCTGTTAAGCAATTTAGTCAGCGTAATAAGTTATTTACCATATGCTTCACTTGAATGTGTGTGTGTGTGTGTGTGTGTGTGTGTGTGTGTGTGTGTGTGTGTGTGTGTGTGTGTGTGTGTGTGTGTGTGTGTGTGTGTGTGTCCTCTGTACTCCTGGACTGGCAGCAGTCAGCTGGCGAACATCGCCACCGTCCGGCAGAGTCTCACTTCTGTTTCACTTTTCCGTTTCACTCCAGACTTTCACTACTGTGCCTAAAGAAGTTTCACTTCAAAAATTGCAGTTCTTACTTGGGCTTACTGACAGCCAAGAAGAATGGAATGAATGAGTGCAGAAATAATATCTTCATATAATTTATTAACAGCATTTTGTGCATATTAATGATTTGCTCACAGTCAACAGATAAACAAAGGGAATCAAGGAAAGGGTATCTTCCAGGATGGCTGAGTGGTCTAAGTTATCAGATGCAAGACTAAAGGCCTTCATTGGGTTAGAGTGTTCTGAACACTAGATGAAGGAGTGGGTTCAAATCCCACTTCTGACAGAAGCTTTTTTTAGCTATGGCAGTTAGTACAGAAGACTAAAGTTATGAGCTGTTAGTGAGCTACTTCCTGTTGTACAGGGTTTGATTCCATCAGCCTTCATTTACCTGCTGTGTGACATTGAACAATTCACTAAATCACACAGTGCTTTAGGGATTGGAAATTTTTGCTAGGCTCCTTAATGTTGTCCTGGATTGCATGCCTAGTAGCTACCTATGAACCTAAACCCAAGACTACATGATTTAAATGTGTTAGCAGCATATAGCCTCACTCCTCCGCACAAAACTGTAGTACTGCTTAAAAGCAGTTGAATCCTGAGACTGCCAGCAACCAAAAATAGCAGTTTTCTCATAAAATGTCATAGAATCAGCAGTGCCAGCAAAAAAGCAGAGTGCTGAAGTTTCTTTCAAAGATTCACAAAATGTATGAACTGTCAGCAGCAAAAGAAGTGTTAATTTTGTTAATTCACAGTTTCCTTTCAAAGATTAATAAAATATTGAGTCCGTCTACACTTACTAAAGGTGCACACATTTCATTCAAAACTTAACTGCATTTTTAGACTATTTGCTGCAGTAAAAAAAAGAAAAAACATGATTACTGCAAAAAATCTGAAAAGATGAGTATCATTTCTGCAGGTTATATATACATCACTCTTGTTCTGCAAATAAGAGGATGTGGTATGAATGTGTAAGTTCAAAGTACGTGTGAAGTTCCTGAACTCAGCTTGATATATGAGGGTAGAGTTATGTCAAGATGTAGAGCCTGTCTTTTTCTCTGATTTCATTTGTGATTAGTTTAGGATGACACTGAGTGGATTCAGTTGTTTACTTCATTATAGACTTTCTGATTTTCATTTTAGGCTCTGTGCTCATTTTAAGATACATTCATTTGTGTACTTTTTGCTGAGATTGTAACTTCTGTGTTGCAAGGAGTTCACTGCCAATTAAATTTGAAAGGAGAGTGGATGTGAAGCATGGTAGTAGAAGAAGGATTGCATACCTACTTTAAATTATCTGCCTTTTCTCATATTCATGTTAAACTTGGTGATATAACTTGTAAGGGAGGTGGGCTAGTATTCCCTTTTAGCCCATTATGTGTCCTCATACCTTATCTTTAGGCTCATAGGTAAATAATAGGCTATCAGTCTATAGGTTATTACAAGGCTAGCCAATAACCAGAGATCAGTATCAAACCCTGTACATTGTTAAGCCAGCACCACCCTTGATACTCTCAGGGATTAATGGCAGGGCCCATGCCTCCTTACATAACATGGATCACAGTGTACCCTTGACCATGACAGCAGGTGTCACAGTGGTGGTGTGTTACGTGGCCACTGGATGATATTTCTCCAATAACTACAGGATACTGACAATGTTATGTTTCTCAAGGGTCATGTGTCCTAAATATAACATATGCCAGCAGATGCACTAGACAGAGGTGATGGAAAAAGAAGGGAAGAATGACTGGAGAGATGGGTGACGTTTATGTGATGTGGTTATTGTAGCATAGCTCAGGGAGATGTGTAGAGGATGGTGGACTGAGAGTCTTTTAGATTCTGATCCAGCTGAAGGAAGAAATTAGCTGTCTCTGGAAAATGAGACAATGAACAAGAAAAAGAAGGATTCAGGATAGGTGGTTGCCATGGAAGTTCAGAGATACAGGAGAGCTGGTGTTTTTTTGGTGAATGTGAGGCAGTCAAAGGGTAGAATAATGGGTAGTGGCAGTGGGTAATAAGTTATTAGCAGGTAGTAAGGAACTGCTGTCATGTAAGGAGGCAGTAACAAGAGATGGACAGAGCAGAGGACAGGGGAGCACAGCATCATCTGGTACAAGATATCATCAGTGGCTCAACAGGAGCACACTCACCTTTGATACTGGAAGGTTAGAATAGTTTATGGGTTAATTTTCCAATACTGATGCTGTAATGCTGCATAAGGCCCTACTACATTCCAGAACTTTGGATAAAATGTTAAACTCCAGTCTCAGCTATCTGATTTAGTGGTGGTTCAGGCTTATGCAAAAGATTCCAAGGCACTGTTTGAAAGCAGTAGAAGGATTTTATTAAAATATACAAACATCAAACACTATGTAAACATCTAACTTAAATACATCAAATGTACACATGAATATCTTCTTCTTCTTTTGGCTTTTTCCCAGTTAGGGGTTGCCACAGTGGATCACCTGTCCGCTTGTGATTGGCAGTGGAGTTTTGCAGTGTTGAGTTGCCAGCCTGGCGGCCAACCTTCCAAAGAAGGCACACACATGCACGCACTCACACCTAGTGCCAATTTAGAGTGTCCAATCCACATACAGCATGTCTTTGGGATGTGAGAGGAAACCAGAGCACCTGGAGGAAACCCATGCGACCACAGGGAGGACATGCAGACTCCGCACAGAAGGCACCCCAGCTGAGGATCAAACTGGAGAACTTCTTGCTGTGAGGTGACAACGCTAACCGCTGCACCACTGTAGCCACCCTAAATGTACACATGAATATAATCACATCAAATATACAAATAATCAAACTGTAGTACAGTTATTGTCCCTTTTAACTCCTCGTCTTTACCCATAATATATTTATAATCCCACATTTTATTATATAATAATGCTTCACATCAACTAATTCAAATAAGCCACACCACGCATATTACAACTTTATATGATCAGTGTTTTTTTCATATTTTTGTCATATTTTTCATAAACAGCCACATCCGAATTAACATTTTAAAACGTTCCTTATCATATTCTTTTTGAAATAATCACATACTCCATTAACTCCATTACAGTACAGTACTGCATTCTCAAAAGTTACTTCTCTATTACACATTTTACACACTGTGTCACTCACCTATCTGCATTTTATTTGCCCTTTTAGTGGGAATTAAAACAAATAAACAAAAAAACTTTTTTCAATAATCCTTTTATATCAATATTGTCTTCCCTTTATGTTTTTTTCTTTTTTAATTTTTATGTTCGTATGTTCTTTTTATAATTTATTTATAATCCATTTTTAAGTTTTTACTATCTCTATCTCTAAACCCATGGATTTTACTCCATCAACATATTCCTTAATTTCCACATTATCATATCTTTTTCTTAATTTCATTTCTATCCAAAATTATTTGCCATTTTTCCCAATTATTTTCTGCACTATATTTTCTTCTTTATTTATTATTCTGTCCAGAACAGCCAGATGAACTCTCTTCTGTATGAGGGAACCATGACTCGGTATATAAATCACAGGATACTTCTGAGTGTTAAGAAATTAAAGATACCTTTGTCTGCTCCAACTGCAGCTACACAGGAGTTATAAAGATAGCATACATAGCTGAGAGACATACCTCTCAAGCTCCAGACATTGAGAATAAAAACAAAGACCCTTAAAAGTCGGTACATCCACCCAAAAATCTGGATATGTAATTAATAGGACATTTTAATACCAAATAACACATAGTGCTTACCACTTCCAGTCGGACTGTGGGATACTACTCAGAAATTTTTTTTAAAAAACAGAGCGACAAAAATTATGCAAAAATATAGGCACATTATCAAAGAGATTATGTAAAATCTGTGGAGTTTAAGGAACTGTATTACAAAATTATATCAAAGGGAGTTGTAAGATATGTGCCCTTTTTCTTTAAATTATTGGTGCCAGAATTTCTGACATTTTTGTTTCTATATAATATGAGAATAGTAATATTCTACACACACACACACACACACATGCACGCACTCACTCAACAAGTCCTCCAACTCTTCAGTACATTTTTATATTCTACATTTTGTTGTTTCGTATGCACATTCTTATATTTTTACTTACATAATACCTACCATTGTGCTAAAGATTTATAGCAATGTCTCAGTTTACTATGATGCTACTATAGCTATATAAGCTCTTTCCAAAATGACTTTCTTTGTACTACTTCACCCATTAACTTTTTCAAATGGTTTCCTTCCTTGATATATGTCTACTTCTACCCATATGGTTTCGTGATCTGAGAAGCACACTTCCTTATTTCCTTTCAAGACTTCCTGCAGTCCTTCAGTATATAACATATAATGTATCCCAGTCTTTATTTTCCAGCTTTATGTATATACTATTTCCTAACCTAACAACATCCTATTTCACTTTGTCAATTCCTAAGCCTTTGCATCCTAATTTGCCTTCTATATCCATCATCTCATATTACAATTAAAGTAAACTATTATTAGAATATCCATTTTAATAACATTTTTCATTTCTTGAAACATATGCACTCTCCTTTATATTTTTTATGCATTTAATACAATTATTTTAACAATGATTTCCGGCACCAAATGTCATATGCTAAATGCATACCTGCAGTAATCAAATCACAAACAAAATTTTAATTTCTTTATTCATTAGTAATAGTGCAGTTTGCAAGCATTTTCTAAATCTCCAGATTATTTCCCCAGTATCAGCTGCATTTGCTTATTTTGATTTTTGTTTAAATGAAGAATATCTCCCAGATATATTATCTCTGGCATCTGTAGTGTTTCTGTGAGGCCCTTCTGGAGGATATCTGTGTCAGATGTGTTTTCGACTATGGCGCCCAGTTTGCAGTCATCTGCAAACTTTGTCAACCATAACCCTCCTGTGTTTGCTTGTACTTCAGAAAAGTAGATGCCGAACAAGAGTGGACCCAGGACTGAGCCCTGTGGGACACCACTTGTGACAGGCTTTGAGTCTGACATGGCTCCAGCAACTCTGACCCTGTGGGTTCTGTCACTTAGCCAGTTTGCAACCCATCTTGTGATGTATGGGTTTACATTCAAGCTGATGAGTTTTTCGATGATACCTGAGTGGGGTATTGTGTCGAAGGCCTTTGCCAGGTCGAGGTAGGCTGTATGGACTGCCTTTCCCTCATCAATGGCCTTGGTGACTGTCTCGAAAAAGTCAACCAAGTTTAAGAGGCAGGATCTGCCTTTGACAAAGCCAAACTGGGTTGGATCCAAAGTCTGCAAGTTGCCTATGTCTTTATTTATGAGTTCCATTATGATCCTCTCCATGGCTTTGCAGATAAGGCTTGTCAAGCTAATGGGGCGGTAATTCCCAGGGTCTGTGGAGGCACCGCCCTTGTGAAGTGGGACCACAGTCGCCGTGCGCCACTCCTTGGGTACGTATCCTGAGGTGAGGCTAAGATTAAACAGCTGTCCTAACTGTGGGTTTAATTCCTCGTTGAGTTCATGAAGCACACAGCTGGGGACACCATCCGGTCCCATGGATGCTGTGTTTTTTGCCTTAGTGAGGGCAGTTCTCACCTGGGCGTTGGAGATGTTTGGGGGCTACAATCCTCTGGAATAGATATCTCTCCTTTTGGTGGGGAGGGTGGGGAGAAGTTTGCACTGAACCTGTCAGCCAGTATGTTGGCAATGTGTGTAGGTTCAGTAATTTTCACATCATTTTGAACTAATTCTGAGCATATCTGGGAGTTTCCTCCTAGGTTTCTAACATAGCTAAAGAAGGCCTTATGATTCTCTTTAGAGTCCTTGGTGATTTTTCTCTCAAAATTTGCCTTGGATGATTTTATGAGAGCTCTTAGTTTTTTACTTATAATGATCAAAGGTGTCTTACCTTTCAAGGATTTTGCTCTATCTTGTAGTAGCTTCCTCCTTTTGTTGTAGAGCTTGTTTATGGCTGGGGTCCACCAGACTAGACACTTGCCTTTGGTACAGAGAGTCTTAGTTTTGTTTGGGATTGCCTGATCCATGCAGTCCTGTAGGTGCTGGTAGAAGGCATTTGTAAGTGATTCAGCGGTTTGAGTAATGTTTACCACTGGCTCAGGGGCCTTAAAGGAGACCACACTAGCTTTTAGAAGTGTGAAATCGGCTTTTGAGAAGTTTTTCACTGTGGTCTTTTTTGTTTCAGGTGGGGGGGATGAGGACCTCCAGCGTGATTAGTTTATGATCTGCTCTCACCAGTGAGGGGTATACTTCGGTGTTGAACATTTTGATCCCATGTTCGTGATGATGAGATCAAGTATGTTTTCTCCTCTTGTGGGGATGGTGACTAGTTGTTCCATGGCATTTGAGTTTATGAACTCCTGGAATCTTTGGGTTAGAGTGTTCGGGCTTGAGTAGTGTCCCCAGTCTATATTAGGGTAGTTGAAGTCACCTAGTATGATGGTGTTTGGAGATACATTTATCCCCTCCAATGTTTTCAGGAAGGCCATGTGAGGTTCCTGAGTTTGAGAGGGTGGCCTGTAACATGCTACAAATTGCAGAGCAGTCTTGCCAATGGTTAATTGCACCTGGATGGTCTCCGATGCATCGTGCGTTGCCACCAACCTTGAGGTGTGGGTGTCCTTTATGAATATGGACACCCCCCCCTCCTTTCTTGGTGTTGTCCGGATTTTGGGGCCGGAACGCATGATATGAGGTGAAACCTGTTAGTGCTGGGGTGCTCTCAGGAGCCTTGAACCAGGTTTCTGTCACAGCACAGACATCGATGTTCTCCATATTGAGAAGGGCCTCGAGTGCGTGCATCTTGAGATTGAGACTTCTGGCATTGAGCAGCATTACCCTTAGTTTTTTTCCTTTTTGGTGTTCTAGGGTGGTAGGTTTAGAATTTGAGCCTTGCCTAAAGAAGGCACTATGGGGGTGGCAAGAGCCTTTGCCAATATCCGGAAGCCCAGGGGTGACAGGTGCAAGCCGTCCCTTGCGAAGCAGCGTGGCTTATCCAGCATGTCATCCCAGGCAGACAGACATTGGATCCCCTTTGAATGACACCAGAATTTAAGCCAATTATTAAAGCTGATCATCTTATCACTGTATTGTGGCATCATTCTAGGTGAAGGTAGGATTCTGCTCAAGGTCAGGGTCACACCTGCCTGGGCTACGTAATCAGAGAGCTCCTCGATGTCCCTTTTCATGTAGTCCAAGGAGGTACGTCTCAGGTCGTTGACACCAGCGTGGACAATGACTGAGTCGTACTTGTACCTGCTGTTGAGAGACCTGAGTGCTTGCGTTATGTGGCGGATTCTAGCACCCGACAGGCAGCTTACTGTGATCTTCTCTTTACTCAGTCTGGTGAGCGGGACGTCAGTGTGTCTGACTATGGAATCACCAATGACAAGTGTATCTGGCATTTTGTTTGGCCTTAAGGGCTGTGACTGTTTGACACTCTGACTGTGTGGTCTATGTGTTGCATGTGTTGGGTCGTGAGGTGGTAGTTGTTTGGGTGTCTGCTTTGGTGGCCTCTGCTGTTTTGGTAAATTTTTGATCAGAGCCTCCGAGTATGTCTTTGTGTGAGTATGTGTATGATTTGAAGTTGTGATGGTACCATGTGTGACTGGGTATGTATTGTGTGTGGTTACCTTCTCCTCCTGTCTGGTCTTGCCAGTCCTATGTTGAGAGAGCTCAGCCTCCAGTTTGGCCGTATAGTTGCATCTCGCATGTATTTGTGTTTTGTGGGAGAAGGAGAGGATTGTCTGTGTACATGAGGCAGTTGTAACATTGCCTCAATATTCCCAGGTTCACCAGTTGAGCTGGAGAGGACACTAGCAACTGATCCCTCGACATACTAGAAGTAGTAGATAAAGAGACTTTCAAAGGACTCCGGGGGAAGTGGGTTTTAGGCTGGTGGGGTACTATCTATAATAAGAGTGCTTTATCAAGGTGCAAGTACTGTAGGAGTAAGTGCTAGGCTTTACAGATAGAGAATAGTCTACTTGGGAATCAAGTAGAGATGAACTTTTCAGTTATAGGATATGCAGGTTAGATCAGCAGTACAGCTCGAGGAAGGTAGTTTTAAGGGAAAATTGGAAGAGTGGAATTTAGATGGCCCAAATAGTTTAACCTTGTTTAACCGCCGCTGCTCTTGTGCGCAACAGTGGTAACTCAGCTAAATCAACCACTACGCGTTAGCGTGTTTTATAGCAGGGGCTGAAGGGAGCTAGGAATTGGCCCAAAGCGACCAATGGACTACTAGTTTCTGGCTGAAACTTCACCAAATCAGACAAAAGGCCGCTCAGTGCTTCCCACTCCCACTGGTAAGCAAAGAAACTTCCTCCTTCCTAATAAGGCAATGGATCAGTAACAGGAACTAAAAACAAAGCCCAGGGATCAGCAACTCTGAAACTGGACTACTCTAGTTCAGTAAGGCGGAAAACAAGAGATTTTTTGTTTTATTACAGAGACAAGGAAAAAACAGACAGTAAATGCTATAAATGCTGTAAATCGGCTAGCACTTTAGTGTGCAGCCTACAGAAACAATTTGCAACAATTAGTAACTTAAAGTGCAATAAACAGTGTAAAATGCAGAAATCACTTAAAGTAGCAATAAAACAGGCAAAATGCAGTCGCTAGCTTAAATAACAATGGGAAAGCCACAAAAAATACTTATATCTGGTAGAAAGTCACTCTTTTAGCTCTCTGCTGCTTGGATCACTCTGCAGGCCACCACGAGGATCTGTGCTGAGTTGGTACAAGCTGGAAAACGCGTGTTTAGCGTGTTTTATAGCAGGGGCTGAAAGGAGCTAGGAATTGGCCCAAAACGACCAATGGACTACTAGTTTCTGGCTGAAACTTCACCAAATCGGACAGAAAGGCTGCTCAGTGCTTCCCACTCCCACTGGTAAGCAAAGAAACATCCCTCCTACCTAATAAGGCAATGGATCAGTAACAGGAACTAAAAACAAAGCCCAGGTATCAGCAACTCTGAAACTGGACTACTCTAGTTCAGTAAGGCAGGAAACAAGAGATTTTTTGTTTTTTTACAGAGACAAGGAAAAAAACAGACAGTAAATGCTATAAATGCTGTAAATCAGCTAGCGCACTTTAGTGTGTAGCCTACAGAAACAATTTGCAACAATTAGTAACTTAAAGTGCAATAAACAGTGTAAAATGCAGAAATCACTTAAAGTAGCAGTAAAACAGGCGAAATGCAGTCGCTAGCTTAAATAACAGTGGGAAAGCCACAAAAAATACTTATATCTGGTAGAAAGTCACTCTTTTAGCTCTCTGCTGCTTGGATCACTCTGCAGGCCACCACGAGGATCTGTGCTGAGTTGGTTTTTTCTGATAGTTAGTTAACTTTAACTTTTAACTCTCTTAATTATTTAAGCCATTGTATGGTGGAACAATTGATTTTGTGAGTGGTGTTTCTTGTAGTGAACATGATCAGGGAACACTTTGCTATACCCCCCCCCACTATCACACCCACTGAAATGCAATTTTTTTTTTAATTACAATGCAGTATTTAAATATCACCATCCTTTTGTACTTATCACTACAAAATGAATTAAAACAGTTTCATTTAAAGATGAGCAAAAGTTTAAGAGAGTTAAAAGTTAAAGTTAACTAACTATCAGAAAAAAATGGAAAAGTACAAAAAAAATACATTTCTTGAAGTATATGCTAAATGTAAATTATGTTTGTTTTACTGGCAAGTCAATTTGTCCATTTTTCTCAGTAGCTTTACTGATGGTTGGCAAGACCAACACTCGCTGTAAGAAGATGAACTGACCACCTTTACACAAATTATTCTTAAAGGACAACCGCGCCCTCAGACTCAAAAAACATATTAATTTCATCATGGTTTGATGTTTCCTACATTTTAACAGCACTCTGAGACTATTTGTAGCTTTTTAGATATTTTTAGATGCAATTTCTGACTCTGACCACATGGGGTCTGGCATATTGAAAAAATTCAGACTGTTTACTCTGCCTCAACTATCCCAGAATGCATCATTTGTCTCCCGAAAATTGCATCAGATCTGCCACTTTTTCCCTTAAGTTGCCGTGACTTTATTGACTTAACAGGCATTCACTGCAGTCTTCAAATCCACTACTTTTGGTTAAATTGTTATCCTTTTAAATGACCACTTGAAACACAAGCAGTGCAAATGCTACAGAACAGAACACAAAAGTGCATTTTCTAGCTTTTTCTCCTTTCAAATGCTAACTTGCTTTCTTTTGTGAAGGCTGGAATCTAGCTCTCAAGGAATCTCCCTCCCACTTCACACCTACCTTCCCTAGCTGTCAAACAGCCAAGGGTAATTTGAGCCATTATCTGCATGTGATTGACAGCTCATCACAGCAGGTGACCAGACCAATGTATTGTTTGCTAGTCTGCCTTTTCCTCCTTAGTGGGAGACTTTTTTTGTTGCACTACACCTGTCAAATTTAAAACCAAGCAACATAGCACTGGCAATAGTTCCCTGCTTTGCAAAGCAATAGTCTGCCACTTATTTTCCCTTCCTGTTTAAATAGCCAACAGGTGATACACTATAAACAAATAATTTCCGAGCTGCATGACAGCACCCACATGCTTTGAGTCAATATTAAAAAAAAACTTATGGTAATGCATACCAGTTGTAAATTGTTGCACTTTAATTGTGCCAGACATAGTCTTATGCAATAACATCCTGTTACTGTCTACGCATGGTCACTGCAAAATTATCCTTTTTGTAGCCGTTACTGTACTTCATCAGTAGGGCTCTTAATAGTGAGATTAGTGAACTTATTTGGCTGGACTTCACAGTTCCAGCAATGGTCAACTACATATACTGCACCATATATTGGTTTACTCAGAATTTCACCGCTTAGTATCTATGGTCTTACTACATTTTTAGCTTTACAGCATCTCAATTTACAAAGTCTGTGCTATATCCATTTATCTCTAAATATAACCCCTGTATACATTAAGACTGCAGTGTAATGAAGATCCATCACGTATGAAACACTTTATTTTAATAGACCTTACAAATCTATAGCAATCATATACCATTTAATTTTTAAAAATGTACCAGAAGTCAACTGATCCCTCAGACATACAAGATTAGCTGGCTTTTGGTTTACAATGTGCAAAAGTGGCAATTCCCACAGCTCTATTGTGAAAAGCCTCTGTACCTCGTCAAGGTAGCCAGCATCACAGAGGTCCACTCACACCACAATACTTCCGTCTACAGCCTGATCCACTCACATCACCAGTTGCATCCAACAGTCTTCCAGATGCATCCAACAGTCTTCCAGATGCATGCGACGCTTGCCCAGCCAAAAAAATCTACATGCATACATTTATTCACCAAGGACCAGTCCTTAGACACTGTACAAGCTCCAGCTGCTGACAAATAAAAAGGAATCATACACAACTTCATACCGCTCCATCATTCACACAATAGTACTGCAAATCAAGGCTAAGACGAGACATTCCACAATAGCAGTCTCTTGGTCTACATCTGCACAACATGACAGATCTTACACAAGTTATGCCAATCGATTGACCTTTGTTATTTTATTTAATTCTAGCAGCGCACATACACATCACTATTTCTGAAAACTTCACTATTTCTGAAAACTTTTTCACTTCACAATACCAGTACACATTCCATAAAATATTATCATTTGTCCAGAGCCTCAACTGCTCAACAGCAGGAACACCATGTACCTCAAAATTGCAAACTTGCATGCTCAGCTACTTGTTCCCAAATGACCACAACCAAACAAAAGTTTCACCCGGACTAACTTGTTACAAACTACTATCCCTACTTAACAACCTGCGCCCTCAATGCTATGAATGCTTCACTATTTCATGCTTGGATTGATACTCCATTGAAAATGGCACTTTCCAAGTGTGTAATGTGCAGGACTATAATCATACCATTCACAGATGAAGCCAAAAAGATACATTTAGTGACTGCATGTAATAGCCAGTCCATACACCATCAGTAATACAGTTCTACCTTACATAGCTTATCAATTCCATCCATTTAACCATCAGACACATACCATTTAATTTACCATCCATTAACAACTTAAGAACCAATCCACTTAGCTATATTCATCAAGTCAGGAAACCATAACATTACACATCACAAAGCATCCATAACCCATTTGTAGACTCCATTTCACATCACATGAATTCATTGTAGCACCATGTTAGACATTGCATTCAACACGATGGTCTTCTGTAGTGAGCTGTACTACTTCCATGCATTCAACACGATGGTCTTCTGTAGTGAGCTGTACTACTTCCATGCATTCAACGATGGTCTTCTGTAGTGAGCTGTACTACTTCCATGCATTCAACACAATGGTCTTCTGTAGTGAGCTGTACTACTTCCATGCATTCAACACGATGGTCTTCTGTAGTGAGCTGTACTACTTCCATGCATTGAACATGATGGTCTTCTGTAGTGAGCTGTACTACTTCCATGCATTCAACACGATGGTCTTCTGTAGTGAGCTGTACTACTTCCATGCATTCAACACGATGGTCTTCTGTAGTGAGCTGTACTACTTCCATGCATTCAACACGATGGTCTTCTGCAATGTGATTCCATCGTACAGGTAGCCAAATGTAATTACCTTGCAGAAAAGAGGCTGAAATGTGGAAGTATGACCACTACTTTTCCACACAGCCTGGGGGTGCAAAGACAAAATCCTCAACTCTTTACACTCTGATATGTGCATAAAACACAATTAGTCTGTGAACATCCACAGTATGGATAACAGAGGTTCCTGAATAGGTCCATCGCCATTGCCATGGATGGTTTTGTCTTGAGCAAGAACATATCGACTAGATGGGAGACCCTACAGTCCCAGGTTAGTGCCCATGAAATGTCATGGCAACAAATCCGGAGTGAAATACAAGACTCTGAATAGACCATAGACTATATCCAAAGCAGGGGGTATAGCCAGAGGCCTATGTTGTAAGCTCAAATGATGGAAGCCTGTTCTGAGGACAGGGATTATTCCTCCACTCTAGGCCTTTTATCTGTGGGGGTGGGCGAGTACCCTGATATGAGTAATCAAGTCCTCAGCCATTTTAAGCATCTGCTTCTTCGTTGTGGTTCCAGGTGAGGGGCCCTTACCAAATGGTTTCCTGGGGTGTTTGGAAGCCTTGGCCTTGGTAAAGGCCTTTATAGAGAAGGTAGAGGGAGGTCTGAAGACGCCATGAGAAGAGGCAGATTTCTCGACTGTCTCAGCATCAGTAGCAAAGGAGGCTTTGGTATAGCCAGGTAAGATTTTGGCCGACACCAGCCTCGAGCACCCAAGGTACTGCTAAAGAGCTGTCATCTGTAGGCAGAGGCTGTGTCATAGTCTCACTGCAAACTGGGACACTAGAGGTCGGCTTAAGCGTGGTGTTGGTAGAAGCCGCGGACCGCATGTGTCTGGCCATTTCCTTGTGTTTTGTGTAAATGCGTAGTCGGTATATCAGGACGACATTGTAAAATTCAAATCTTCTACAAAAAGATTTTCAGCGAATTCGCCCCGACGCTTTATGGTGCGCATACTGAAAGCACTAAAGTGACAGGCATACACGTAGTGTTCTGGGCCTAAGCAAGGTATGCAAAGGGAATGTAAATCCCTATGAGGCATTTGCTTCCCACAAGAAATAGAATTACCTTTTACTGCTTTTAGTGACATTGGTCTGAGCCAAGAAAATTATCCCCAATGGGGTACTTATCTTTTTAGATGACTTTGGAATGCTGATATTTAGTTCTCATGAGCTGTCCAACCGGCACTTGCAAACTGCTTGGGCACGCTGGCAATAAATAGTGAAGAAAATTGCCTCGGCTGTTTCCTTTATACCCATGCAGCACTAACGTCAGGGAAGAAGTAAAGACAAACTACACTGGACAAGGACTTTGGAATACTGCCGACTGAGGGTGATCTCCTGATGGCAGGACAACCCATTTGTGATGACTGCAGCTGTATGCACGATGAACATTGTCCAATGCCACCCACAGGAGCCAGTGCATCACAGGATGGGGAGTGTGTGAAGTAATACTACAACATGGAAGGCATGGACATCTTTCGGGTAACAATTCACACAACTTTGATGTCCTCCAGTTGCACTGTTGTACTATTCCATGTGGTTGCCTTCTGCAGCTCACCATGAACTCTATTCTTTGCTAGATGTTTCCCTAGGAAAAGGTGGACGACAGCCTGTTCCAATCTAGCTCTGCCCACTGTGATTGCCCTGCTTGCATTTTTACACAATGTCTCATCGATGGAACAACTAGCTACTTCAATGATAGCATTGGTGGTGGTCCCACGTCCCTTAAGTCCCCTGAAGAGGCCATTCATTTTCTGTAGTGAGCTGTACTACTTCCATGCAATGTGTTTCCATGGTACAGGTAGCCAAATGAAATTACCTTGCAGAAAAGAGGCTGAAATGTGGAGTATGACCACTACTTTTCCACACAGCCAGGGGGTGCAAAGACAAAATCAACTGTTTTACACACTCTGATATGTGCACAAAACCCAATTAGTCTGTGAACATCCACAGTATGCATAACA
>NC_056737.1:1925601724-1925766724 GCF_019279795.1 Protopterus annectens | reverse complement strand
TAGCCCCCTTGCTTGCAGTCACACACACACTAGCCCCCTTGCTTGCAGTCACACACACACTAGCCCCCTTGTTTGCAGTCTCTCACACACACACACACACACACACACACACACACACACACACACACACACACACACACACACACACACACACTAGCTCCCTTGCTTGCAGTCACACACACTAGCCCCCTTACTTGCATTGACACACACACACAAGCCCCCTAGCTTGCACTCACACACACACACTAGCCCCCTGGCTTGCACTCACACACACACACTAGCCCCCTGGATTGCACTCACACACACACACTAGCCCCCTGGCTTGCACTCACACACACACACTGGCCCCCTGGCTTGCACTCACACACACACACTGGCCCCCTGGCTTGCACTCACACACACACACTGGCCCCCTGGCTTGCACTCACACACACAAGCCATCTCCCATTTTTCCAATTTGTGCACATGGGTGAGGCAGGCAACAGTGACAATCTATAGCAAAGGTCTACAAAGGCAGGTGGCTAACGCTGCTGCAGTGGTTCTTCCATGAAAAGCACACACACACAACTATGGCCAATTGTGACCATCCAATGCACCTACTGCTGCATAGCTTTTAATGTGGAAGGAAACCTGAACACCTGGAGGAAAGCCACACTACCACAGGCAGGACACAGACTCCATACAGAAAGCACCTCAGCCAAGAATCGAACAAGTGAACACATTGCTGTGAGCTGACAACTCCATCTGTTGTGCCACCGTGCCCCCCCCCCCAAGACAACATCATGTTAAATTTCCATTAGTACAGGTAATCAAAAGTAGCCCTTCCAAAAGCACAGACATTCTTGCCAAATACAGACAAACAGTAGGAAACCACAGTACTTTTACTTCAACTTGAAGCTGAAATATTATAGTAAATGCTCTTTGCACCACAATGAACTTGGTGTTCCAATAAAATTGTGTTTGGATGGTAAAAAAAAACTTGAAATCAACCAGCATAGCAGCTCTCCTTCGTGCCATTTTGATGTAAAACAAAATTTTAAATAGCTACGTACAGGAATGTATAGACATCAGCACTGCTGTTATCCATGCAATCGAGAAAGACTGGTGGAGAACTTGAATATAACGTCAGCGACTTGTTCTCTAACCCACATTTCAACACACACACTAGCCCCCCCTTGTTTGCAGTCACGCACACACACTAGCCTTGGTTGCAGCCACTCACACACACACACACACACTAGCCCCCTCGCTTGCAGTCACACACACACACACACACACACTAACCCCTTTGCTTGCAGTCACACACACACAGACACACACACACTATCCCCTTGCTTGCAGTCACACACACACTAGTCCCCTTGCTTGCGGTCACACACACACTAGCCCCTATGCTTGCAGTCACACACACACACTAGCCCCCTTGCTTGCAGTCTCACACACACACACACACACTCCCCCTTGCTTGCAGTCACACACACTTGCCCCCTTGTTTGCAGTCACACACACTAGCCCCCTTGCTTGCAGTCTCACACACTAGCCCCCTTGCTTGCAGTCTCACACACACACACACTAGCCCCCTTGCTTGCAGTCACACACACACACACACACACACACACACACACACACACACACACACACACTATCCCCTCGCTTGCAGTCACACACACACACACACACACACACACACACACACACACACTATCCCCTTGCTTGCAGTCACACACACACTAGCCCCCTTGCTTGCAGTCACACACACACTAGCCCCTTGCTTGCAGTCACACACACACACTAGCCCCTTGCTTGCATTCACAGACACACACTAGCCTCTTGCTTGCATTCACACACACACACTAGACCCTTGCTTGCAGTCACACACACACACTAGCCCCTTGCTTGCATTCACACACACGCAATTGCCCCTTGCTTGCATTCACACACACACACTAGCCCCTTGCTTGCAGTCACACACACACACTAGCCCCCTTGCTTGCAGTCACACACACACACACACACACACACACACACACACACACTAGCCCCCTTGCTTGCAGTCACACACACACACACTAGCCCCCTTGCTTGCAGTCACACACACACTAGCCCCTTGCATGCAGTCACACACACACACTATCCCCCTTGCTTGCAGTCACACACACACACACTAGCCCCCTTGCTTGCAGTCACACACACACACACACACTAGCCCCCTTGCTTGCATTTTGGATGAAACAAAGGTACGGATATTACATCTTATGGATATTACATTGTAATGAAATTACATCGTATGGATATTACATCATATGGATATTTGAGGTTGTTATATGGAAATGCAAGCAGCAATTCTATGCATTAATTATATGACAAAATACAGATATCTTTCCGTATGTATGAAGCAGCTGTAAAATACATAAACTGGAATGCATATGTGCATATTTTTATTCTTTTTCATGATAAAACTGGCCAAATATAACTGATAGGTATTAATGCATAAACTAAAAAAGACATTCTGATAGAAATGCTATGGCTTGGGGACTACATTATATATATTTTAACTTTGCAAAATGTTAATAAATATAAACAGAAATGTGATTAGAGTTTCAGTGAAAGTGCTGGTTATGTTCACATTTTTCTTTTATGTATATATGTGTGTAGTTAAAAGAAAAATGGAAGGTTAAGTAGAAAATTACATATAATTAATGTACTCTTAACTGTAGCTAAGAAAACCTGAATGACCTAATGAACAGCACTGTCATGGCTGCTACTTAATACCCATCATCATCTTCAGAAATTAATTACGAGAGTCAATCAGCCTTCACAGAGGATTTCTGATATTATGGACAAGATGCTCACACTTGGATCATAATGAGCTCATGTGAGCCTTTCTTCAAAAACTTAACCAGACCACGGCCTGCCGCTTTGAAATAATACAAAGGGGTGGACACTACGAAAAGAAGTAGCAACAGACAGATTCCATTCTTTTACATAGTTCTGAATGGTTTCATTCTGATTCATGTCCTCTGTTTTAAAAGTCTGTTTGCAGTCACACACACACTAGCCCCCTTGCTTGCAGTCACACACACACTAGCCCCCTTGCTTGCAGTCACACACACACTAGCCCCCTTGCTTGCAGTCACACACACACTAGCCCCCTTGCTTGCAGTCACACACACACTAGCCTCCTTGCTTGCAGTCTCTCACACACACACAAACAATAGCCCCCTTGCTTGCAGTCACACACACACACACACACACACACACACACACACACACACTAGCCCCCTTGCTTGCATTGACACACACACACACACACACACACACACACACACACAAGCCCCCTAGCTTGCAGTCACACACACACTAGCCCCCTTGCTTGCAGTCACACACACTAGCCCCCTTGCTTGCAGTCACACACACACTAGCCCCCTTGCTTGCAGTCACAGACACACACAGGCCCCTTGCTTGCAGTCACAGACACATACTAGCCCCCTTGCTTGCAGTCACAGACACTAGCCCCCTTGCTTGCAGTCACAGACAGTTGCCCCCTTGCTTGCAGTCTCACGCACAGACACACTAGCCCCCTTGCTTGCAGTCACACACACACACACACACACACACACACACACACACACACACACACACACACACTAACCCCCTTGCTTGCAGTTGCAGTCACACACACACAGACACTAGCCCCCTTGCTTGCAGTCTCACACACAGACACTAGCTCCCTTGCTTGCAGTCTCACGCACACAAACTCTAGCCCCCTTGCTTGCAGTCTCACGCACACAAACACTAGCCCCCTTGCTTGCAGTCTCACGCACACAAACACTAGCCCCCTTGCTTGCAGTCACACACACACACACACACTAGCCCCCTTGCCTGCAGTCACACACACACACACACACTAGCCCCCTTGCCTGCAGTCACGCACACACACTAGCCCCCTTGCCTGCAGTCAGACACACACACACACACACACACACACACACACACACACACACACTATCCCCCTTGCTTGCAGTCACACACACACACACACACACACACACACACACACACACACTAGCCCCCTTGCCTGCAGTCACACACACACACACACACACACACACACTAGCCCCCTTGCCTGCAGTCACACACACTAGCCCCCTTGCCTGCAGTCACACACACAGACACACACACTAGCCCCCTTGCTTGCAGTCTCACACACACTAGAACCCTTGCTTGCAGTCTCACACAAGCACACACTAGCCCCCTTGCTTGCAGTCTCACACATGCACACACTAGCCCCCTTGCTTGCAGTCTCACACACACACTAGCCCCCTTGCTTGCAGTCTCACACACGCACACACAAGCCCCCTTGCTTGCAGTCACACACACGCACACACAAGCCCCCTTGCTTGCAGTCACACACTCACTAGCCCCCTTGCTTGCAGTCACACACACACACACACACACACACACACACACACACACACACACACACACACACTAGCCCCTTGCTTGCAGTCACACACACACTAGCCCCCTTGCTTGCAGTCACACACACACGCACACACTAGTCCCCTTGCCTGCAGTCACACACACACACACACACTAGTCCCCCTGCCTGCAGTCACACACACACACACTCACTAGCCCCCTTGCTTGCAGTCACACACACACACACACACACACACACACACACACACACACACACACACACACACACACACACACACTAGCCCCCTTGCTTGCAGTCACACACACACACACACACTAGCCCCTTGCTTGCAGTCACACACACACTAGCCCCCTTGCTTGCAGTCACACACACACTAGCCCCCTTGCTTGCAGTCACACACACACAGACACACGCACACTTACACCAAACAGCACACACACTTACACTAAACAGCACCCGCTTCCTCACCAAAAAACACTCAAAGGCACATTCACCCACTCACTCCCCCATACATACGATTACATACACATGCATGGAAGCATGGGCATACAGGCATACTTAAACACACACACACACACACACATGCACCTTCTCTGTCTATCCCCTAAGTAAACCAACCTTACTGCAACCACACACACACACACACACACACACACACACACACACACACACACACAGCTACACACCAAACTGCCACCACCCACCCAATTAAACTCACAAACACTCACCTATTCACTTTCCCACACATACAGCAACACACACACACACACACTCACAGACTAGCAAGACTTGTGCAGTTCTATTCTCAGCTCTAGCATCTGCTATGTGGAGGCATGCAAGAATGAGGCGTGCTTGTGTTCAAGCTTGTGCGGCATGTAACAATAGAGTACAAATCTTGCGACCATTAACCCGGATAAACCGAACACAAACGTTTTCAATAATAAAAAAAAATCTTAACCATCTACACAGACAGCGCTTAAAATCGGCATGTAACAATCGAGTACAAATCTTGCGACCATTAACCCGGATAAACCGAACGACACAAATGTTTTCAATAAAAAAAAAATCTTAACCATCTTCACAAACAGCGCTTAAAATCAGAAGTTGAAACAAATGAAGCGTAGCTTAGAGGCATACAACTACTGTCGCAACGCAATTGAGGACAACGTGGTTTCAGCGTACTACAACCATTACAAAACCTAATTAAACAATACATACACAACATTTTAACACCCCCCTACCTTCCGACTCGACAATACACATGACGACTTCAAAAACAAAACCGAACGGAGGACAACAATCAAAATAACCAGCCAAACGTCTTAAAATTTAATCTAAACACACAACAGCAATACTAAAAATTAAAAACAGCGGGCCACATTTATAATCATTAAGTCTACGAGTGTGCACTCAAAAGGAAAAATTGTCAAGGATAGGAACAAACATACATTAAAATTATACAAAGACTTACCTCAACTGTGAATTATTCCAACGATGGAGAAAAACGCTGACAATACACACTTGTTGCTAGTCCTTCACACAAAATGGAGCCGACAGGATTCAGTTTGATGTAAAAGAAGTTCCACACAGCAGGTAATCCCTTTTTTTAAGGTAATAGTGGGCTGGCCAAGGCAGAAATGACATCACAAAGTGGGAGGATCACAGGGGCTTCTATCCTGCATGCAAAATAAGGCAGAGTTTACGTCAGTTTGGAGGAGGAAACTTCTCAGGATCTACTCGAGGAGCTAAGGCAGATGTGATGTCAGTATTTATGAGCCGACTAGACATTTTTAATTTTGGTTCTAAACCGGAAACTGAAACAGTACGGAGAGTTAGGAAGCTGACTTATAAATCAGTATACAGAATTTTTTTTAAAAGCTGCTGTTAATTTTTTTTTTGGCCTGTAGCACATAAGGGGGACTTAAGGAAACAGCAGATAGAGCTAGTGGATTGGATATCCCGTTGTTTTCCTTTAAAGCATTTTGTTCTATTACACATCTTCCAGTCGTTTCCCTGTTACCTAAAGTTGGTCCCTGTTTCTCACTAAGGTGAAGCTGTGGAGAACAAATATCTTTTACTCCATGAATGACACCCTGATAGTTAATTGGTAAGAGGGTGTAGATATATGTTGAACTGAACCTGTTCTTTAAAATCAAGACGTTCTGCACCATCTTCAGACTTGTTTCAGGTGATGTCATGAACTGCAGAGTATGAATCTTTACATTGGTGGCAGGTCTAAAAGGTAGCCAGGCACAAAGTACAATAAAGGCATCTGTTCCTTTACTTTCCTTGCATACCTTTACCTGATTCATCTATAACGGTGACTCATGATGTGAATTTTTAGATTGACCATCATTACTGCAGGTTATCCTATGTGTTCACCTGTTTTAGCATGCTGCATGAAGTAAGAATAATCACAAAAGACCAGTTATCACTACATAAAGCCCAAGTCATCACTTGGCATACATCATCTTTGTAGCCACAATGCCTTTCTCATTCTGCGAAAATTCTGCATGCACATTTCTGGAGAGACATCTTCACTTATTTAGTACATGAATTTCTTTTATATCTGGCATCAGTGTGACCATTAATAATTGTATCCACAAATGCATCCCTTTAACCTTGTGAGTCTCTTCATTTACCTAACATGCATACTTTTGCCTTGACCTATTTTATGTATACATAGCCTTCATGACATATGTAAGGCCCCCATGAACTAATATGCATCTGATTTCAAATAAATCATGGTACCCTAAGTGTTTGGTCTGGTGTATAAGCACATTTTACTGGGGTATAATGCATTAGTTTCTCTTAGCTAAATGGTGGTATTTATCAAGTACACCCAAGATCACAATAAACTACAGAAAGTGTTTTTTTTTTCCTGAAAAGAGGCAGAGACAGAAATAGTTTCTTGGTCTTAATCAAATACATCCCTACTGATCACATTTCAATGAATTGGACACTATTGGCCATAGTTTTTAGATAGGCTTTCCATTTTTCTTTGGTCTTAACTAAATCATATATGATGCAATATACAGTTCATAGCTTGAAGAAACTGGCACCTTAGTACGTGAATCATGTGGACTGACAGTGGCATAGTCTGACATACATGATGATGAAGCTGGCCACATACAGCTTGTTGTTAGCTCATTCTCTCTATCATTTCATATACTAAATCTTACGTGGTGTCAGAAGTAGTGAAAATACATCATTTTATCATTTGTTTGAGAAATAGTTCAACTGCTGCAACTTGGTAGATCTCTGTTCAAGATTACTTTTCTGAAAATTAAAAAGTATGGATCCAGGATCCAGAAATTTGATTTGTTCATGAATGTAATTGGATTCTCTAAGAAGCCTGAAAAAAGGCATGCTGTTTTACATGTTTGCATGTTCCAAAGAAAGAAGCCCTGAAAGTTTACAAGCATTGTGAAATTCAAAGAGTGAATAATGAAATAGTGAGACAAAGGTTTTAGAATTAAATTGAGCCAAAAATAATCTAACAAGTATTAACATGCTCTTGACATAGGCACAAGGTCCTACAGCGTCTAGTAATGCATATATTAATGAATTAAAGGAATAAGCTAAAGACTGAACTTAGTTGTATGATTTAGTAGAGCAATAAAAATGTATATGATCTCAGAAATGATCAGGCAAGGAGCAGTGTACTAAGGGGATCAGATTTAATGATCAATAAAGTAAATGGTATGTACAGAGAGTGCAAGAAATGACCCTGTCACATTTAAAAGTGGTCAAATAATTTAATATCTGTAGAATAGTCTGTGAGATAGAAAAGCTGAAAACAAGTAAATAAGAGTAAAATAAGTCAAGAAGTCTGTGTCTGAAATGAGAAGCAATGCAATTATGGTGCAGAGAAACCCTTGTACAGCAGGCATGGCTATAAGTATGAATAAATGTCCTGCTATTAATAAAATATGTAGACTCTATTGCAAAGGGACTCATTGTGTTATAATGTGTAAAGTGTATACATTGAATTTACACTGAAAGAGATTGTGTGTGTTGAAAACATGCACAGACTGAATTGTGTGCAAGATAAAAATTTAGAAAAGACACAAACAGAAACTATGTTGGGAATCTGAAGGAAAATGCAAAGGTAATAACTGAGGTGTAAAGTTTAGAGTAGACACTGGAGAAGAGTGCAATGAGGCAGTTTGTACATTTCTTACTTATTCTGGTTAACATATAAAGCCAAAGGGTGAGAAAATGTTTATTTGTGAATAAAAGAATAAGGGTATAAATACAGTATTAAATTCTAGATGTCCAATATTACAAAAGCTTCACTGATATCACCTGAGTTGTCAAAAGACTGATGTGAAAAAGCATTCACAATGTGAATGGAAATTTCAAGAATTGATCACACAATGCCCAGCATGATTAATGGCTTAAAGAGTTTGTAGACTTCTTTACTGGCTTAGATTTTTTACGGGGAATTTTATCACAATCAGACAGATTTCACAATGAAAAACAAAAGAAAGAAAATAAAAAGAAAGAAAAGAAAAAAATGGAAAGTCCACTAGTATTGTGGCAAGTATAGATAGTTTCTAGAAGAAACTTATATTGACCACGTTTTTACATAGGAATTGTTAAGGAGAGGTGAATTGAAACCAAAGGATGAAAGGCTAATAATGCAGGCCCAAGATAATGGACTATATGCATGTAGGTTACCAACAGTCGTAGAAAAGTGGAAGAAACAGACAGATACAGATGTTATAAAACAAAACTGGAAATAGTTTCACATCTCATTGCTGGGTGTGATACACTCATAGCTGAGGGTCTGTATCCTGGAAGATACAACAATGTTGCTAGACTGTTGCATTGAGGATTGTGAAAACATTGCATTATTGAAGTAGTTGAGAAGCATTGAAATGATGATTCACAAAGCATTATTTACAGTGATAGAGTTTGGATCACATGGGATCACCCAGCATAAAGAATTCATAAAATAGATGAAAGAAAACAAGATATAGCAGTATAAGCAAAAAAAAAAGACAAAAATAATGTTAATAACTGAAATTGTAACATCCAGTAACTATAGTGTCTTATGTACCAAGAGACATAAAATCATAAAATACCAGGATTTACAAGCAGAAATGAGAACAATATGGAAGAAAGACACCCAGATAGTTCCAGTAGCAGTAGCAGCAGCAGAATTAATAAAAATAAATTTACAGTTGAACTGAAATATGCTACCAAAGCACATAACCCCATATGAACTGCAAATTGTGGCAGTTCTGGTTATATTGTGATTATTGAGAGGAGTACTGGACAACATCAAATGAACAATAATGATTTCATGGACACTAAGTATTCCCTGACTTAGGAATTGGGTCTGTTCTCATCAATTTATATAAGAAATTTAAACATTTGGAGAAATTAAACTGCATGAAGATTGAGGAGCAGGTTACAAAGACAGTTTCAAAAGCTTTGCAGGCTCAAATTAAGAAACATTTAAGCAACATGGATAAAATGTGTGTGATTCATAAAAATATTGTGAATGAATGATACAATAACATAAATACCATAGTGAAGACAGGAAAATTTCATATGAATACAAATCTACAATACTTAAAGAGGTATGCTTTGAACTTCCAAAGTTTAATTTACCATCAGTGGCCTACCATGGACAATATTAAAGACATGGCAGTAAACCATCATAGTTAAACAAATTTATTGAAATCTTTAGACAAAAAAAATCTTTGCTGAGGGGCTGTACCCCAGGTGTGGGAGCTCTTCATTACCCAGCAATCTCTAGGTATAATACTTTTAAGTTCACACCAATTTAGAGAAAAGTAATACTGAGATATATTTTTTCTCCAAGGTGGTGCAACCACAGAGGTGATACATTAAGAGACTGAGGATGCAGGGTAGAGTCTCCATATTGGGGGTGCGGGGGTCACATTTCCCTACAAAAACACCATAAAACAGTGTTGTTACAGTATCTTACCTCCCTCATAACTTGAGGTGATGACACATTGTAATCAGTGCATTTGGCATCTATGAGCCAGATAGTGATAAAGTCAAGTAGACCCAACTATAGCTATAAAAAGAGAGCATTATCTCAGTCAGTCATTCATTCTCTGATAACCTGCTTATTCTTGTTTAGGATCACAGGATTACAAGGAAGCCAGAGCCTATCCTGACATTCACTGAGTGGAAGGTAGTGAAATGAATACTAAATAGGGTGCCAGTCAAATATGGCATGCACACACATATATTCACTCACACATAGCATGTACATGTACAGACAGTATGGATGTCAGTGTAGCACCTAGCAAAATCCATGCAGACAGAAGGAGGGCATGAATTGTCTGAAGAGAAACCAAATAGATGGTGAACTAAGCTGCAGACCCAACAGGTTTGAGGCAGCAATACTAAACATTGTGGAGAACTGAACTGCAGACCCAACAGGTATGAGGCATAAATGATAAACACTGTGGCACTGTACCACTCAGAGAGACACACAATCATCAAATTATCTACTTCAGACAACTTAAAATGTGCAGTCATACCAGAAGACGTTTCCTGTTTTGGATTCAAAGCAAGAATTTTGGCAAAAAAGGCTTCATGAAAAAAATTCTAACCTATATACTTTTAATTCATTTACCAGAAATTACAATTTCTAAGATTTTGACTTGGGATTTCATCAGCACCTGAAGTGTATCAGGGAGTTGTTGCCTAGATGACTGAGAAGTTTTTTTCTCATAGAATTCATAAACCTTCAAAGCAATTTAGTCTTGCAACCACTAATGCCTTGTTAATACCTACCTATGGGCATGCCCCCTTTCTCTAGGATGGCTATGGCAGTTTGCCCTGGGATATATTTGAGCCACACATCCAGTCATCCAGGTTATGTTTGAGGGATAATAATGTATCTCACTGCTAAACTATCAGGAGCAGCTCATTCCAGAGATTGGGAGGTGCTGCATAATAGATCTCACTCTCCATCATGTTCTGTGTGTCTGCTGGTGAATATTTAAGTCCCCAGTAATGGTGTACACTATGCTATTAGACATGCGAAGATATAATGAGTCAGGGACAACAAGGCCTGTAATTTTACAGTAGGTGAGGTACGCATCTCCTTCAAGTGTCTATAAGATACTGAGTAAAGGAATCAAGCTTCTAGCTTCTCTTGGTAGCTGAAAGTGTTTATGCCTGAAATCTGATTCGTTAGAATCCACTGGGTCCAATCTAGTTATTTGATAAGATGAGTGTGGTACATCCCAAAGGAAGCACTATATTCTATAACTGGACTGAAGTGCTGAATATAAGGTAACAATGACACATTGAGAGCTGAATGATAACCCTTTGGCTATTACTTTAATATGTAGAAGGATTTTCTGATTACATTTGCCATAGTTTGATTAAAGGATGTGAAACTGTTAACCCAGGTACTCAGTTACTTAACTGATTTTCATTTAGAAGTGGAGAGTTATTTCCCAAATGACATGATACTACTCTTTTATTACATTTAATGTGAGTTCATTTTTAGTACACCAGGTATTAACTAGGGTAAGTTCTTTCTGAATGATACAGGTATCAGTGGGAGGTATTGACAATTTGTAATCATCTGAAAACATAGTTAACAAGAGGCCCTGGTTCTCAGTATGGAGATCTCAGAAGTAAATGCCAAAAAGAAGAAGTCCCAGTATACAGCACTGTGGGGCTATCCTGGATGTATTGACACTTTCAGATGCAGCCCCTGCCACATCGGCTATGTATGTTCTGTCTTTTAGACAGTTTTTAAACCATCTTACCATATAATGTTTTATATTTAAATCATTTAGCTAACTTACAATGCCCTCATGTGGTATGGTGTCAAATGCTTTGGCTAGGTCAAGATACACTCTTTGAATAGCATGACCACTGTTAACAACCTTTGTTCTCCTCTTAAAGAAGCTAAAAAGAGTTAGTAGGCATGATCTCCTTTTGATGAAGATAAACTATTGAGGATCTAGCCCGATTGTATTCTTGGTACTTAACTGATTAGATTAGTCATGATACTCTTCATAGCTTTTCAGATCAGGTTTATATGGCTGATTTTTGGCCTTTGATAGCACCTTTTGAACACATCCCTTGGTGATAATAGGGACATAAGGGATTCTGTAATATGTGGCATTTAGATAGATATTTCAAGGTGAGGTTGGAATTTAATTTGTTTGCAACTTTACTGGCAATGCCTGTTGATCAGAGCCAGTGGTGCCATTAGTATAAGTTGTTGGATTTTGCTCCTTAGTTTCCTAATGTAACTAAAGAAAGACTTATAGTTATCCTTAGCTTCAGAAATGGGCCTAAGTTCATGAGTTGCTTTACTCCAAATTATAATTTTCATTTCCCTGGTAATATTTTTATATTATTCTCATTATGAGGAATTTTTATGCTCCTGTATAATTAAATGACTTTTTTCTCATATTGAACAAAATATTTATGTTGGACAAGTAGGTTGGTTTGTTTTTGAATGGTTCATTGTATTTTTCTGTGTTTGGAACTGCTAATTCTATGCATTTATCTAAGTGAGCGTGAACAATGCTTTGTCAAGTTGAATGCTGTGTCAGCATCTGAGCATCTGAGCCTTTGCTGTCATGGGTGAATTTTGAGACTGTGTCATTTAATTTCATAAAATTGTATGTGGTTTACCTGTTTGAAGTCCTTAAATGTAGATATGTTGGTTTCAAGGGCTTTTGAGATGTTGAAGGCAAATGCATAGGTTTATAGTCCAGCTTAAATAGAGAAGTAAAGACTGGGAGAATAGTTCATACAGAGGCTATATTCATGAGGACTAGATCTAGAATAGTATGCTCTATGTTAGGTTTATTAACTGTCTGATCCTGTGATTTTTTTGTTAATTCGGTCCAAAAACTCTGGGCACACAATTCATTGGAAAGATAGGTGGTCCAGATAATTTCAAGATAGTTAAAGTCTTCTAAAAAATGGAGTTCTTATTAATGTGTAGGTTGTAATACTTTTAGGAATCTATCATGATCATCTGGAGAGAAGAACAGTGTTCTGTAGTAGGATATAAGTTGATAGTGTGTGTTATTTATGGTGATCAGGATTTCTATGAATTCTGTTTGTGGGGCTGTGGGAATTTGACTGGGACTGATGTGTTCCTTGACAAATGTAAAACTACTACCAGAGCTATCATCAGACTCAAAGGCATGGCATGTGCAAAACCCAGCTTGATCATATTGCTAATATAATTCATGATATACTAATATGGGAGCAAGTCAAGGAACAACATAATGTCTGACAGCATTACTAGAGAGACATAGGCAGAATAACATGGGTAGCTGAACCAAGACTAAGCAAAAAAATCAGATTTACCAAGCTGAAATAAATGGACCATGTCTTATAGAAAGTTTGCAAAAAGCACTGATGATATAACAGTTGTAGTGTAACTAGCTTCATAGCATTGAGGAATGGCTCAATGACTATGACTCAGATGATCATTTTGTAACCCCATCAGTGCAAGAGATGACCAAGAAGTAAAAGAGAAGGGAAGGGGCGATGGCCTATCCCTTACTACTGGGGCTCCCCGACAGGGAGTGAAGTAGAATATGCCTATGGAAGTGCACTCTATCTGAGTTTTTCAGTAAAGGTCACAACAAAAAGTGTCTATTCATGGGAGAACAGGAGCATCTGTGGACTTATGCCACTTGCAGAAGTGACTAGCCATCATACACAAATTCCATTTCATGCCAACTCCTGAAGCACTACTGGGTATGGGCAGGAAATATGGCTTTGCAACACAAAACCATCTCCTGATTGCTATGAAAGCTGAGCTGTTATGTGTTGCCATGAATGAACAAAAGTCCCTGCAGCCATCCAACTGGTTAGCATACATATAAGCCTCCAAAAAAAAAGCCCTAGTGCAGATGTCTCCATCATAAGACAAATAAGCTGTAAATACATTCCTAGGAATAATGCAGAATTATTCCAATCTATGTTAATTCAGCACATTATATGGGTGTGAGTTTCCATTAAGGAAATTATTGGAATATGGTGTAGTATAGAGTATAAAGCAAGGAAACATGTTTGAAATGCTTAACAAGTAAATAACTGAAACACCTACCCTGAAGTATTATGATGTGACTAGTACTATGATGTGACTAATTCAGCCACATTACAAGTGGATACCAGTGAGAATATTACTAGTACTGGGAGTCTTTAAGAAGGTAAACCCTTTTTTATGGGTCAAGAACCATTACAGAATTACAGAGAATATATGCTCAAATAGAAAAATGAGCTAGTTGACATAGTATATAGATGTGAAAAGTTCCAATAGTATGTCTTGAAGAAAGCTATGTTGATAGATACAAATAATAAGCTATTGCAAATTACACTTATGAATCCTTGCAGAAGACACTATGAAGATTGTAAAAACATGTTAAGTGTAGTGCAGGTATATGACATAATTGTGAATTATGTATAAACCTGACAAGGACATGCAAATAGCAGATGGACTAACCTGCTTGTGTCCATTAGAGTAACAAGAATATTTGCTTGAGGAAAAACTGGTGGTAGACTTGATAACACTGCAGTTATCTATGTTCAAAGTGAAGTTGAAACTCTGAAGAGAGTACTCACACTGATATGGAAATAAGAATATTTTGAGCTATAACAAGAAAGACCTAGCAATAGCAAGCAAACGTCTGCTGAAAAGAAAGAAATACACCATTATTGTTAAGAAGAATGAATTAGTATAGTAGGCCTGATGTTTAAAGCAGGTAAAGTGATAGTATCTAAGCAACTTAGGAAAGATATGCTAGAAAGACTGTATGACACATGTATAGGAATGAAGTGTAAGTAAACAGTATGTGATGCGACCAAAACGGCAGCTGGTGTTACTTTATTTGTACTAACACCCACTGAATAAAACCTTTTATATTCTTAAATCTATATAGCCCATGTGTAAAACAGTAAGATTGTATTATTGAAATATATATCTTAATGAAATTCTCAAGCTACTATTACATACTAGGAGGTGACTGGAACATGGTTCTTAACCCAGAAACAGACCAATCTACTAAAAACAAAATATACAACTCCATTAGCCCTAAAGGACTTAATAACAGATTACAAACTTGCTGACCCATACAATTTTTAGTGACAGCAAATCCTCAGTTAACAAATATATGTATTACTCTCCATGTTATAAATCATGACCTAGAATAGATTTCTTCCTAATCTCCGAGATACTTCTCAAAACAAAAATAGACTATAAGACAGAACCCGGATTCCTCTCAGACCATTCTAAAATTACCATAGCATTTATCCCACCTAGCGACAAGAACAATAAACCCAAATGCCCATCATGGTCCTTAAATCCAAACCTCTTGCAAAAGAAGGATGTAATCCAAGAAATAAATAATATACTACTGGAAATAGAGACAATAATCCTTTAGATAAGAACATACCATATGATGCGGTGGGCAGCTTGCAAAGCAAAAGTGAGGGGAATATTAATTCAGAAAGCATTCCATTACAAATAAATATACAGAAAAGAAGAATATAAACTACAAACCAAGTTGAAAGAAGTTGAAATGAAAATTCAAATTAAATACAGTTCGGACCTGGAAACACAAATGATACTTCATAGTACTAGTCACTTGCAAAAAGAATTATACCTCTTACATTCAAAACTATACTCTTTTGTTGTGCAGAAGCTGCTAGCTAGATATCATGACAGTGCTCAAACCCCTTCCAAACTACTAGCAACAATAATCGCAGCCAAACAAGCAATACCAAATATAACAGAATTAGACTATGAAGGAATGAAAATTAGTACAAATCAAGAATTTGCAAAGACCTTTGAAGACATATACAGAAACCTGTATGAACCACAAAAGCAAACTAAATCAGAAGATCATACAAATTTCCTAAGAAACGTAACCTTCCCAAAAATAAATGAACAACAAAATGAAATGTTAAGAGCACCATTCACAAAAGAAGAAATTCTAGCTGAAATAACTAAATACATTCAAGTAAGGCATCAGGACCAGATGGTTTCATTTTACAAAACCTTTGCCCAAAACTTAGCAAACAATTTACTAAAACTATGCAACCACATCAGGAAGTTTGGCATTATAAATCCATACCTAAATGTCTCCAGAACTAATTTTATTTATAAGCCTAACTCAGAAAAATCAAATCCACTAAACTACAGACCAATCTCACTAATAAATATTGACATCAAAATCCTAGGTGCCATCGTAACAAATAAACTTAAAAGAGTCTTGTCAGTAATCATCTCTCCAGAACAAGCTGGGTTTATCCGCTCTAGGCAAACCTGGGATAACACGCTTATCCTAGATGCAATAATGAAACTATGCGAAAAAGAAAAAAAAAACAAGGTATGCCCTGGCATTAGACACTAGCAAAGCCTTTGATAAAGTTAATCAAGAAATTCTATTTGAAACACTTTCATTCTATAATATTCCAAAAGAATTCACTGAGATAATTAGAAAGATATATAAAAGCTCATACACATCAATTAAAATAAATAAAATAGAATCCAAACCAATAAGAATCATAAATGGCACAAGGCAGGGTTTCCCCCTCTCTCCATACTTCTTCAATTTATATATTGAACCCCTATTCCTTCTCATATTCAAGCACACATATCATCACATACCAAAGCTTCTAAATAATAAAATTGTCCTAACAGCTTTCGCAGATGATGTCAATATATAGTTCAAAACCCCTAATACAGACTTCAGTAAAATTATGAACTCTATTAAAAATTTCTGAGAAGTATCAAACTGTGAAATTAACACATCCAAATCCAAAATCTTTCCAATTAATCCACTAGACCATAAAGAATACTATTTCCCAGACACATCAATTCAAATTGACTATTCCCTCAAATACTTAGGAATACTTTTCGATCATAACCAGAAATCAATAATCCCAAACAACTTAGGGAAGCTATGGACACAGGTAAACCAAGATGTCTATAGATGGAAAAATATTTAGTTATCAACCTTAGCTAAGGTTGCAGTCATTAAAATTAATGTTCTTCCAAAAGTGATTTATCAATTAAATGCAACAAACACTAACATCCCCGAAAACTTATTTCACAAAATCTGCACAGAAATAGCTAAGGTCATCTGGTACCCAAAATCAACAAGGATAAAACACTCTCAATTAATCCTGCCAAAAGAAAGAAAGAGGGGGACTGGGTCTCCCAGATTTCAAGCTATATTATGATGTAATTTACTCTAACAGAATAATACACATATAAGAACACTCTCCTATGGCTAAAGAATGGTCACCAACATGCATTAAAGTATGGTTTGAACATGTTAAATCATTAAATATTAATCCCAAAGCTCTACCTCTTATCCAGAAAGAACAATTCAAGATAATTGGATCACATAAATCATTAAGAAATAATATCATAATATTCCGGAAGCTACTTGAATCTGTAAACCTAGTACATACTTTGACTCTTCTGCAACCTCTACATTTAAATCCTAATCTCAAATTAAATAACAATATGATAAATCTCAATCAATATCCACAAATTAAGAACTATGTTGTATGAGACATTCTCAAAATGAAAGATTATACTATAGAAGAGACCAGAGAAAAGCTGAAGCTCAGCATAAAACATATAATAATTCTAAGACAACTTAAATATCTGGCTACCATGCTTGGTAACTTTAACAATTCAGTACTAGCAGATATAGATACAACAACAGCACTGCTACAATGCCTTTCTTATGAAAAGAAAATGCTTTCTAACACATACAAGTTAATTACATCCATCAAATATGAATCATCTTTACTGATCTCTGCCTACTGGAATGAGAAAAATGAAAAAATTACGGATGAACAAAAATCCAAAACGATAGAAACTACACTAACATTATCCCTTTTCAAGAGTTTAATCTATACACAATTGATGATTAGCAATAATGCCTACTACATACCAGTGATTTTAAATAAATTTTATTCAAACTACTCCCCAAACTGTCCCTATTGTCCAACAGTGAATGCTGATCTCTTTCACATCCTATGGGGCTGTAAATTTACATACAAGTTATGGTGTCCTCTGAAGGTGTAGTCAACATTATAGTGGGAATTTGCTATCCTATATATAACTCCAAAAATTACTTAAGCAGGACACATGGATATTAGTCACATTATTTGCGCTAATGAAACTATATATCACCCAGAATTGGACAGACAGAACCAAACTATCATGGGAGGAATTCAAGAACAAAGCTACTAGATATCTTACAGCACATAAATTAATCACAACAGATAGTAATAAACACACATATTTTCAAAAATACTGGAGTCTCCTTCTGAACCACATTCTAAAAGAATGAATATTTTTCAAAGAATTAAATCAACACATTGTATACAAAATCCCCCTATACTAAATAAAGTACAAATCAAAGAAGCTTAGACAAGCAACTTAAGGATGACTCAAATACAGATACATCTCTCATGCTTCTGCCCTTTAGCTACTGTTGCACCTGCTATAAATATTGTATATAGTGTGTTAGAGTTTACTGTACCATGCAGTTAGGTTAATTCTATGCATTTTCCTGTTACAATTTGAAAATAAATAGTAAATGGGTTTTATTCTATGTGACTTAGTAGAAGTATGACCTGATTGCATGTTGAAACAAATATTACTTTGTATCTGACAATTTTCATGATTGTTTGTATTATTATTTACTGTAATATATTTTTGGAAAACAAAAATAAATATGGAAAAAAAGAGTATGTGATGTGTTACACTAGACAGGCATGTCAACATAGATTATTAGTAAGGCAATGTTCTGCATGTAATAAATATCATAACAATAATCCATGAAAAGATGACTTCTTATGCAGTATCAGGAATATTGTGGAATAAAACTGGAACACATTTGTCTTGGTTTAGAGATGGTGTTTATTTGTTATACATTGACTATTTGAGGAGATTGTAACATTAAAGGACACAATCAAAGGTGTTACAAGTGCACTTAAAGCAACATTTTCAACATCTAGAAGGCCTGATGTAGCTGTTTCAGATAATTGTCCACCATATCCAAATATGATATTACAGAGTTTTTGTGAAAAGTGGGAATTTCAGCATGTGACATCTAAACCAAAATGTCCAAGCTGTGATAATAACTCAAACTGTAAGAAACCTTAAAAAGACTAGTAACAGTATTAATGATGTTATGAAGCCTCCCATGTAGCTTTGTTGGCATACATAAATACTTCATTGGAAGATATCAATCAGCAGTTTAAGCACTGATAAGTCATAGACTAAGCAGTACAATACCTACCATTACTTCCTTCCTGCAAAGCATAGTTTCAGTGCAAACAAACTAAAACCAAACCATTCCAGACAAAGGTCCTCTTTTGGTGAAGGAAAAGAGGAAAAATATAGAGTGATAATGAAGTAAAGTCTTTCTTAAAAGCAGTTGTTTGAGGTGATTGTTAAGAAATGTGAGCAACAGAGCTCTTTTATTCTTCTTACTGAAGATGGAAATCTGTTGATAAACAATGGAGACATCTATTAAATAATAAATGTCCCAAAGAGAACATAATCAGTATAAAATACTTCCAGGTAAGAGCTATTGCAAGAATGTCCTGAAAGATATCTGAAAAGGTATCTACTTTCACATTTCAAGAAGCAGCCATAGACAATGCAAAAAGAGGTCATCAGACTCCACAATATCCTAGCAAACTGTTTCAGGTAAGCATCCCTGGACCTTGCCTGATGGCTGATCTACTAATGCCCAACTGGCCCATTAGTTCAAGGGGGCAATAGTAGCTCAGCTTTCCTAAGCTAGATAAGAACCTTATGGCCCAATTACTCCTGCCTAGGAATCCACGTGAGCCCTCTATTTCCCAGCAAGAGATAGTAGAAAACAGGTCAGCTTGCTGGTCCTGGGTATAGCTTACCTTCTCCCACTCAGAGCACTCCCACCCCTCAGCATCTTCTCCAAACCCACAATCCCCTAAGATATTCAGTATAATTATACTGTGGTAGAACATGCTGTGATGGCTCATAACTCTATTTACCAGACACCTTCTGCCCCTGTTAAGTGTCTCTCCAGTGATCAGCCAAAGGCACTGCCTCACCCCACCAGGATGGGTGAACCAATAGATTAATGAGAAGGCCCACCAGATACTCAGCTGGAAGGAATGAGCAATACTGATATGCTTTGAAATGTACTGCTTAATTCTGCACTTATAAGTTATTTTAGCTTTTTACCCAAAAAATCGGAATGAAGAAAAGATAGAAAAAATGAATACAAAAATGCCATTCAATTTTGAAAATACAACTGATGTTTGCTCTGAAATATTAAAATGAATATTTTTATATAATCATGCAGGCTTCCTTATACAATCTTGAGCAGAAGGAAAAGATGAACTGTATAAGGCCAAATACTTTTCTCCATAGGAAATCATTGCCAGAGAGATTTCTAATTGTGCGCCAGAAATGATGCACTTTCTAGGGAGAGTTTTTCCCTTATTTAAGTTGCTGCAACCTCAGAGTAGGTATATATAAGTTTAGAGGTGTGGAGGCCTGTCCCCACATTGGTGCGGGTATGGAGCTTGCCCCCTGCAAAAATACAAGAAAAGGGATGTTTTTGGCTTCTTGGTTTTCAGGCATTTTTTTTCATTCTATTGAAGCTTTGGCTTTCAGAAAGTTAGCATTTCATAGTGGAAACACTGATGCAATGTCATGAAGTACATACATGTATAATGTATACAGAAATGAGTACATGGCATATAGATGTAATTAAAATGTAGCAGCTAATAAATTATGTGTGAATCATTATATTAAGAAAAGGGAATGTGATATATGGTTTATACATTTAAGGAGTTGCTGTCTTAACCTACGTTTCGGCTAAAAATATTTGTAATATAGAGGTGGGAAGGAAGAGCCAAAATTACATACTCTGCATGCCCACCTTGTTTTGCAGCAAAAATGTGGTGGTTGGTGTTGTGTAGCATTTAGCTGAGCTATGAATTATCTTTTTTGCCCAGAGAGATTATTGTAGCAGGAAGTATGATTACATATTTACATTTTATTTTGAAAAAAAAATGGTCCCTGTATGAGTAATGCACAAAACCAAATGCAGGGCTGCTATCAGTCGAGGCAGGAAACTCACGCTAGACGTAAAAGTAAGCACAATCCAAACACCAACAATAAAGTAAGATGTTCAAAAAATCATCAAATCAGAATGCACTCATGAAAATAAGTGTAATTTATTTATTGCTTCTTCAGACTCTTAATACAAAAAATAAAACTGTAAAAATCACTTTTAAAACTTCCTTGAAGTTGCTATTGGACAGTACATAATTACTTGTCACATGTTATGCTGTCTTAAAGACAGGAACTGAAATGTGTTAACATGGACAAAAGCGTCATTACTTAATAAAATGAATGCTTCCATCAAAATACATTCAATAATCAATATGTCGTACAAAGTTAAAACATACATATCCTCTGACTCATTCTATAGTGTGTTAAGCATTGCGTCAGTATCGTTGCTACATTTACTAAGAACTCTAGGTTCCTGTGACCTGACGGTGTCATAGACTAAAAATCCACAGAAAAACAACTTTAATAGTCGCGTTTCACTCTGTCGGAATTGTATTAAAAACATGTATTACGATTGTTTTATGCATGATGATAACAACACTGCAACTTCACATAAATCAAGTGAATAAACTGACACAGCTCACCCAAGGAATAAAGCGTACCTTTACACTAATTCAACTTATCGAGTAATGTGCGCTTTGCAATATCCCTCAGCAAGGATTCAGACCTCATTGTCGCTTAGACAAACTGGTGTCATAAATTTAAAGATACCTAAATAGGAACTTCCTAGATGTCAACAAAGCATTCTGTTTACGTACTCTACAGAAACTTTATATGCAATTGTGTCAATGTTACAACCTAACTTTATGTACAATTGTAGCTCAGACAACAGTACACACATTTTGAGAACTTTGAGCATGTACCTAATTGTGTACGAAAATGTGTTTAAACAACTAATAATTAAAATCAACCTTATTCTCATGCATTATCGTGCATAAATTAAACAATTGATGCATCGGGCTCAGTGTATAATAATTTTAAACAAAGATTCATGTTCATACCTGTTAGTGTATTTGTTGAAATAGTAAAAATAATAATAATAGTAATGAAAATAAAGATAAATAAAGATACACATAAAAATAACACATAAAAAACACACACAGGATAAGTCCGTGACATAAAGCTCTAATAAGGTCAAAGTGCCTACATTATAATATAAGCAACTGATCTTATGTAAAATGTCTGGGACTCTGTATAATATCACATTAGGGTCTTAGTACTTTTGTAAAACAATAAATAGAAAGACAGTCCACATTAAGTATAAATCTGTACATGTAAGTATAATGCGTATCTATTCATTGATGTACTTTTTAGGGCTCCTTACTAACATCTTTATGAATCCCTGGACCTTCTTACAATGTAAATTACTACTCCAATAAAAAACTTTAGATCCCAGAGTGATAGTTCCCTAGCAATTAGTATCAGTTGTTTCTGGGTACAGTTCTAGACCGTTTTGTAGACATTTATACCTATATTTGTTTTTTATTGGAGTAGTAATTTACATTGTAAGAAGGTCCAGGGATTCATAAAGATGTTAGTAAGGAGCCCTAAAAAGTACATCAATGAATAGATACGCATTATACTTACATGTACAGATTTATACTTAATGTGGACTGTCTTTCTATTTATTGTTTTACAAAAGTACTAAGACCCTAATGTGATATTATACAGAGTCCCAGACATTTTACATAAGATCAGTTGCTTATATTATAATGTAGGCACTTTGACCTTATTAGAGCTTTATGTCACGGACTTATCCTGTGTGTGTTTTTTATGTGTTATTTTTATGTGTATCTTTATTTATCTTTATTTTCATTACTATTATTATTATTTTTACTATTTCAACAAATACACTAACAGGTATGAACATGAATCTTTGTTTAAAATTATTATACACTGAGCCCGATACACGCTCGTAGGGCATCATCGTGCGTGCATCAATTGTTTAATTTATGCACGATAATGCATGAGAATAAGGTTGATTTTAATTATTAGTTGTTTAAACACATTTTCGTACACAATTAGGTACATGCTCAAAGTTCTCAAAATGTGTGTACTGTTGTCTGAGCTACAATTGTACATAAAGTTAGGTTGTAACATTGACACAATTGCATATAAAGTTTCTGTAGAGTACGTCTTTTACACACCGTAAACAGAATGCTTTGTTGACATCTAGGAAGTTCCTATTTAGGTATCTTTAAATTTATGACACCAGTTTGTCTAAGCGACAATGAGGTCTGAATCCTTGCTGAGGGATATTGCAAAGCGCACATTACTCGATAAGTTGAATTAGTGTAAAGGTACGCTTTTATTCCTTGGGTGAGCGATTTTCGCTGTGTCAGTTTATTCACTTGATTTATGTGAAGTTGCAGTGTTGTTATCATCATGCATAAAACAATCGTAATACATGTTTTTAATACAATTCCGACAGAGTGAAACGCGACTATTAAAGTTGTTTTTTTCTGTGGATTTTTTAGTCTATGACACCGTCAGGTCACAGGAACCTAGAGTTCTTAGTAAATGTAGCAACGATTACTGACGTTGTACAATGCTTAACACACTATAGAATGAGTCAGAGGATATGTATGTTTTTAATCTCTTGTACGGACATATTGATTATTGAATGTATTTTGATGGAAGCATTCATTTTATTAAGTAATGACGCTTTTGTCCATGTTAACACATTTCAGTTCCTGTCTTTTTAAGACAGCATAACATGTGACAAGTAATTATGTACTGTCCAATAGCAACTTCAAGGAAGTTTTAAAAGTGATTTTTACAGTTTTATTTTTTGTATTAAGAGTCTGAAGAAGCCTTTGGCCAGCGAATAAATAAATTACACTTATTTTCATGAGTGCATTCTGATTTGATGATTTTTTGAACATCTTACTTTCGTTTTATTGCCACTGGAGATTCACGCATTTGGTGTTTGGATTGTGCTTACCTGTATGAGTAATGCTGAAGTTGCAGAAGGGGAGAGGATACAGCTAACATGAAGTAAGCATTAGTGTTTTAAATAATTAATTGAGCTACCAATGCCTAAAGACAGATATATGGTCTGGTAATTAAAATCTTGTCTGATAAGCATAAGAAGATAAGGGATACAGTCATTAAAAGTTCTGTAGGTAAGTGTGTGTGTGTGTGTGTGTGTGTGTGTGTGTGTGTGTGTGTGTGTGTGTGTGTGTGTGTGTGTGTGTGTGTGTGTGTGTGTCTGTGTGTGTGTTTAGGGTTGCCACCTTTTCAAATGTCCAAAGTGGGACATTTTTTTGTAGAAACATGAAATTTTGCAGGATAAAACATACCCATGGCCAGTTCAAAGGATAGAGTTTCACTTCTTTTGCTAAAATAAAAGCTTATTCTTATAGCATTTGAGCTGCTTATGCTATTTCATATAACATGTAAGTTATGCAGATAGAAATACAAAATAACTGTTTTATGCAACTGTTAAAAAAAACTTATAAAATGTTTTTGTCCTAAATCTCAGGGCACTTGCCATTTTTTTTAATTTTTTTCACAGGACACAACTGCCCAAAGAGGGACTGTCCCTCGCAAAGAGGGACAGGTGGTAACCCTGTGTGTGTGTGTGTGTGTGTGTGTGTGTGTGTGTGTGTGTGTGTGTGTGTGTGTGTGTATGGGTGAGTGTGTGTGTGTGTGTGTGTGTGTGTGTGTGTGTGTGTGTGTGTGTGTGTGTGTGTGTGTGTGTGTGTGTGTGTGTGTGTGTGTGTGTGTGTGTGTGTGTGCATGTGTGTGTGTGTGTATGTGTGTGTGTATACGTGTGCATGTGTGTGTGTGTGTGTGTGTGTGTGTGTGTGTGTGTGTGTGTGTGTGTGTGTGTTTGCCAGTACTAAGATGCTAAAAGTGAGTGTTGTAAGGAAGTTGTGACAGCTATTGTGATCAGTTTAGTTTTATGGATAGTAGCAGTGTCAAGCCAAGACAGGGAAAATGACTGACATGCCTGTAGAGAAGATGGCAAACAATGCAATTGACAGTAACTTAAAGAATATGGCTAATACTAAAAGTGGGTCTCTGATGGCCAATGTAAGAGATGCATTAGAAGACAAAATTTCTTCATTGTGGCTGCTACTAAACTCAGACATTGAAGGGGCAACAACAATTATCAACAGGAGTTTACTGAAAAATGTTTCTTTTAACACTGTGGCATTGGTAGCATGTTTGCTTACCAAGATGGCAAATAAAATGTACTTAATCTGTAAAAAAAAATGAGCTCGTGTGGAAGACTTGATGCAAGGTTTGATGACTATTCAGGACAAAATAAACGTTCTTGAAAGCCAAAAAACCAAGCACACTGCTTAGTTAGAAGTGAGATTCAAGTCTTTGTGCTTTAAACAGAATTGCCAAACCTCATCATGATGGAATGGTAAACTACATGTATTGACACTTTTTTAATTTAATTTGTAATTTTTATTATTTATGCATGTATTTACTTAATTATTATTTTGCCTAGATTTTGTTCTGTCTCTTTTTTATATTTCACATTTTCCATTTTTTCCTTATAAGTAAATATAAAAAACAAGTAAGTGTTATTACTGTTTGATTTGTTAAGAAATAATCACTGATATAAGAAAATATGTAGCTCACAAGGCATCAGGAAACAGATGCATAATGAATACAATTGTTATTTTTTAATGTGAATGACACATTCATAATACTTAGCACTGTTTGTTGAGGTTTCTTGATAGTATGAAGGAGTCTATAATACTACTGCAGGAGGCCAATTTAGAAGATAACAAAAGTAATTAAAAATAAATGGATATGGGTTGAGCAGATGGCAATCTGCCATAGCACTAAAACCCATGAGATGTCCTGATTCTGTTTAAGGGATCTTTCCCTATGAAGCAGTTGACATATATTGTAGAATGTAAGGGGAGAGGCTTTGGTATTCTTAGCTGATAAAAATATAATACAACCATTTGTTCTGTGTATACCCTTTTACTGACTATAGTGTATTTTTGAATGATGTATAAGATTTACAAAACTGGGTAATATTACTATTACCTGGACCTTGGAATGCTGTGTTGGGCCCAGCCATGTGCTTCCATGTCTGTAATATATCAGAATGGCAAACTACTAGCAAAGTTTATGGGAGAAGAGTTTGTAATAGAAAAACAATTTACTCATGCACAGCATATTATGATACTGTGTCAGCATATTATGATACTGTGTTCTCACATAGATTCCTTTCTAGTGGCAGCAGATTTAGTAAGTGGTTTAAATAGTTTACAACCCACACGCATACTGTGTGTATTCTGACCATTTTGTAATAACACTGATTATGATAGACAAAAAAAGATGTAATTAGGTGTATGAGAAGGAAAAATATATAAACAGTGGTTTGAGACAGAGCTGCTTAAAGAGTGTTCCTGGAGAAAAATAGAATGAGGGGTGGTCTGTCTCATTTTCTTTTGAGTGTGTTACCTTTAACACAACTGAATCAGCTTATATAAATTATATATTATAGTTAAAAATACTTATTTAAGGCAAATAATAAAAGCTATAGATATGCAGATTGAAGATCTTAGCAACATATTAGCAATAAAGTATAAGTACAGAGACATTTGGAAGGATAAGACAGTAGAAAGAGGAATCTAACACATAACAGAAATAAAATAAAATAAAATAAAATAAATAAAAAGTGACATATTTAAGCTATATGATAATGTAGATAAGAAAGCTGCATCTCACTGTAGACAGCACTATTTTCAAAATAATAATACACAAATGTGTAATGCAAAGTGAGAGCTAAAAACAGAATTCAATAATGCTTAACAAGTGATTTTTTTATTTCCACCAGTCCTATAATAATAATAAATGGGAAAGGGACATTGATAAATTATAGAGCTGGTTAAAAGGCACCACAAAGTTTTTGAAGCACTCATTTAAATTTCATCTCACCCTTGCAGGGCATAAAATGGGCTATTAGCACACTTAAATGAAATGAAATAAAATAAGGCAAATAAGGCCCCTAAGTCTGATGAGTCCATTGTTGAATTTTGTAAGACATGTGTGAATGTGCTAAGTCCATATCTGTTAAGCCTGTCTCAGTACGTGTCTATACCAGTATGGATGATCTGTAGTTCATAGGTTCATAGGTAGGTACTAGGCTATCGGCCCTGGGGCCTATACAAGCCCAGTTAAAAAGGTACCCTGGCTTTTGCCACCCAAGAAAAGTATTTTTCTGTGCCACTGTTGAGCAGAGCCACAGAGGTGATCCCCAGGGTGAATGTCCTATTTCCCATCCAATCATCAAGATTTTTCTTGAAGAGTGCTAATGAGGAGCTTTGTTTGATATAGACAGGTAGTTTATTCCAGAGTATGGGAAGTCTCTGGGACAGGAATCTATCCCTCCAGCATGTTCTGTTTATTGTGGTGACAAGGTTTAGGTCCCTAGAGCGTGTAGCTCGGAGGGATTGGGATTTCTTTAAGTGGAGCATGTCCAACAGCTCTGGGTTTGACATAGCTTTGTATGTTAGGCAGAGATCACCTCTGAGTAGGTGATATGTGACAGAGTAAAGCTGGAGTTTTTTGAGACGGTCTGCGTAGGGCATCTGTTTGAGGCCGGTAATCCTCTTTGTGAGGTATTTCTGTGGCCTTTCCAGTTGTTGTAGATGTCTTGTGAGGTACATATCAAAAGGGGGCGTTGTACTCTATAATGGGTCTAATGAGTGATGAGTAGAGGGGAACAATGACCTCTTTTTTTCTGGATGAGAAACCTTTTGTGATGAGGTGTGCCATGTAGAAGGATTTCCTGACTACTGTGGCGATGTGATTATCAAAGGAGAGACTACTGTCCACCTGTGTCCCAAGGTCTCTTATCACACTTTTGGTGTTAAGTATACTACCACCTATGTTGTAGTTCATGGGTACAGAGTTTTTACCAAAGGGGATGTCAATGTACTTTTTGGCATTGAGCTTGAGGCCATGGCTTTGACACCAGGCATCTGTCTCAGTGAGGCCCTTTTGTAGGATGTCCACATTGTTAGAAGTTACGATTATGGCTCCTAGTTTGCAGTCATCTGCAAACTCCATTAGCCAAAGACCTTGTGTGTTAGCCTGTACTTCAGAGAAGTAGATACCAAACAGGAGAGGACCCAGGACTGAACCCTATGGTACTCCACTTGTCACTGGTCTGAAGTCAGATTTGGAGTCTGCTACTTTCACAGTGTGTGTTCTGTCAGTGAGCCAGTTGGCAACCCATCTTGTGACATAGGGATTTATACCTAGTTTAGTGAGTTTTTCTGTAATTCCAGAGTGGGGGATTGTGTCAAAAGCCTTGGCAAGATCTAGATAGGCTGTGTGAACCACCTTACCCTTGTCTACGGCCTTGGTGACTGCTTCAAAGAAGTTTATCAGGTTTAGGAGACATGATCTGTCTTTTACAAACCCAAACTGGGTGGGGTCCAGAGTTTGGAGATTACCAATGTCTTTGTTTATAAGTTCCATGATGATACGTTCCATGGCCTTGCAGACCAGGCTCGTCAGGCTAATGGGGCGGTAGTTCCCGGGGTCCGTGGTGGCTCCCCCCTTGTGGAGTGGGATAACCATTGCTGTGCGCCATTTAGCAGGCACAAAGCCTGAGGTGAGGCTATGATTGAACATGGTACTTAGGTGAGGTGCCAGTTCATTCTGTGGTTCATGTAGAATGCAGCCTGGGATGTTGTCTCGTCACATGGATGCTGTGTTCTTGGCTTTGGAGAGTGTGGTTTTTACCTGTGCAGCCATGATTACAGGAACTTTGCATTCTTCCGGTATAGAGATGGGCTCTTTAGAGGGTGGGGGGGGGTAAAGTTAGCACTGAACCTATCTGCCAGGATGTTGGCAATATCAGTTGGGTCTGTATATTTAGTGCCATTGTGCTGTAACTCAGAGCAGATCTGAGTGCTGCCATTGAGATTCTTGACATAGCTATAGAATGCTATGTGGTTGTCTTTAGAATCAGTGGCAATTTTGTTTTCGTAACTAGTTTTGGAGGATTTTATTAGGGATCACAGCTTCTTACTGAGGCTGACCAGGGAGCTCCTCCACTTGTGGGATTTTACTCACTTTTGCAACAGTTTCTTCCTTCCGTTGTACAGTTTGGACCACCAGATTGGCTTCCTTTTTTTGGAGGATAGCATCTTGGTTCTGTTTGGGATAGCACAATCCATGCACTCATGTAAGTGCTTATAAAGTGCAATTGTGTAGGATTCAGTAGTCGTAACTGTATTGTCCATCTGCATGGGTGTCATGAAGTTCACCACTTCTGTCTTAAGAAGCATGAAGTTGGCTTTGGAGAAATTTTTTACCATGGTTTCCTTAATGGGGGGTGGGGGCAGGATGTGGATATCTAGAGTAATTAGCTTATGGTCGGATCGGACCAATGAGGCATTGACTTCAGGTGTGAAACACCAGTCACTCATGTTGGTAATGACTAGATCTAGGATATTGTTGCCCATTGTGGGGGTGTGGATAAGTTGATACAGGGCATTGGAGTTTATGAATTCCAGAAAGCGTTGAGCGAAGGAGTTCATACATGAGTAGTTTTCCCAGTTAATGGTGGGGTAGTTGAAATCGCCCATTATTAGGGTGTTTGGTTGAACCCTAATATTTTCCAGTACATCAAAAAAAGAGGAGTAGGAATCCTGGGGCATGGTGGGTGATTTGTAGCAAGCTACAATTTGGATCGCAGTTTTGCCCAGAGTTAGTTGCACTTGGATAACCTCTGCTGCATTATGCTGAGCATCTAGCCTGGAGGTGTGGATATCCTTAATGAATATGGACACACCTCCGCCTTTGGTGTTCCGGTCCAGGTTACATGGCCAAAAAGTGTGGTATGAGTTATAGCCTGGTAGTGCAGGGGTGCTCTCTGGAGCCTTGAACCAGGTCTCAGTCACTGCACAGATATCAATGTTCTCCATTTTAAGGAGTGCCTAGAGTGAGTGCATTTTGAGATTTAGACTTCTAGCATTGAGTAGCATCACCCTCAGTTTTTGCTTGCCTGTTCCTGTTATGGTGCTGAATTTGTCATTTGAACCTTCCCTAAAAAAGGCACTATAGGGGCGGCAAGAGCCTTAGTCTGTATGCGGAATCCCAGGGGTGACAGGTGCAGGCCATCTCTGACAAAGCATCATGGTCTGTCGACCATGTCATCCCAGGCAGACAGATACTGGATCCCTTTAGAATGGCACCAGAAGCTTAGCCAATTGTTCAAGTCAATCATTTTGTCTTTGTACTGCGGCATCATTCTGGATGATGGTAGAATGCTACTAAGGGCTAGGGTCATACCTGCCTGGGCTACAAGATCGGAGAGCTCTTCCATGTCTCTTTTCATGTAGTCCAGGGAGGTACTTCTCACGCCATTCACACCAACGTGGACAATGACAGAGTCATATTTGTACTTGTTGTGGAGTGACCTGAGTGTGTGGGTTATGTGGCGGATCCTGGCACCCAACAGGCAGCTGACAGTAACCTTCTCCTTTTTTAGCCTGGTGAGTAGGGCATCAGTGTGCCTGATTATAGAGTCACCTATGACTAGTGTGTTGGGTACGTTGTTTTGCCTTATTGGCTGTAGTTGAGTGGCACACTGAGTCTGCGGGCTATGTGACATTTGGATTGTGTTGGGGGGTGGAGGTTGCTTGCATTTCTGCTTTGGAGGTCTCTGTTGCTTGAGAAGATTATTATTGAGAGCCTCCGCAAATGTTTTTGTGTTTCTGTGTGTGGATTTTGGTGGTGTAGATTTAGTGAGGCTATGTGATGAGTGTGGTGTGGTGCAGGTGTTTACCTTCTCCTCTTGACTGTCAAGTTCAGTCTTGATTGGAGAGAGCTTTACCTCCAGTTTGGCTAGATAAGTACATCTCTCACAGGTTGTAGTGTTGGGTGGTAGGGGAAGAGGGTTGTCTGTGTACATGAGGCAATTTCTACATTGCCCCAAGATGCCCAGATTCATCAGATAGACAGGAGAGAACACTGGGAGCTGACCCTTGGACATGCCTGAATAAAAAACTATTTTCCTCTAGATAAGTGAGGAAAGTGAGTACAAGAGCTGTTTTTCTCTAAGCAAGTGAGGAAAGTAAGTACCAAAACGGTTTTCCTCTAGGTAATGAGGAAGGTTGAGTGCTGTAGTAATTAGTAGGTTATTTAGTACTTACAAGTTCTGAACAAGTGCTGATCACGAATAAGCAAATTCAAGTGCTAAAACGAAGAATCTGTATCTGGACTAAACTAGTTACAAGAAAGGGGGAAAACGAGTGCAAATGTGGACTTTTAAATCAGAAAGTTGAGAGAGATGTAAAAACTGCCTAAACAGCCAATAACTACAATTTCTGGGCCAGAATCACTCCTTATGTGGTAGATAGGTTACCTAGTGCTTACCACTCCCACTGATGAGCTAGAAGGCTTCCCTCCAACACAGAAAGTTTGATGGAAAAGGTTGAGGTGGTCTTGATTTGCAAAGAGGGGAAGGGAGATTGCCATTAAATCTGGCATTGGGTAGTAGGGCTAGATGTAACTGACATTTCATATGTGATGTACATGATATTAGCTCTACCCACTTCAGACATTACAAAAAATCCCCTGTATGCATGACAAATCATATGACACTGCAAAAAGCTTTGCTGTATATTTTCTTGTCTCCTTCTCAATCCACTTATGGCTGAGGTGGTCCCAGCCCCAGATATAATACCAAGGATATTTAAGTTATGAGCGATTGGGATTCATGGCGCTCCATCAAAGGCTGTTTCGATAAGCGCAAATAAACCAAAACCAGTTCACCAAAACCACCTGCAGCGAATATTGAGCTTTTTTTTTTTTTACAGGGTTCAGACCCTTTGCTCCTCAAACCCTCAGAAATTATATATACTAACTCCAAGGTCACACAACAGTGGAGAAAAATGCAGTCTCTACTTTTTTCAAAAGCATTGTCAGCAAAATGGCTTTGGTTTCCTTGCATTCACTAAAACAGTCTTCAGTGGACTGACATGCTCCTGATTTATTAGAATAAAGCAGAAGGTGGTCAGCCAGATGGTGCACAATAGACAGAGGAGGCAAACATTTAATAACAAATAAACTGTAAGCATGATAGTATATATGAATATGTAACAGTTAAAGGGAAAATAAAATCTGAGTTGACAACTGACATCTGACAAAGCTGCACTCTTTCTGATACCATGTTTGTGCTAGGAATTAATCTGTTAATGTGCAAGTTAGCGAAAATAATAATAGTTGTTAAGACAGATGCAATCCAAAATGCATTAGATGGTTTCCCAGACAATCTGTTCACTCATTTACCCCAGAGGAGCTCAGGAAGTTTGTACTGTAACTTCCAACGGATGGAGCCTAGCCTTTTGATAGAATCAAATGATGTCCTTACATTTAATATCAATTTACCTGCACTAGACAGAGGTGAAATATTAAGGCAGTTGAATTTGTCATTGTGTAAGCTTTAAGATGAAATCTTTTTAAAACCTTGTACATAGTATGGTTTTTGAATTATTGATGCAAATGTGAACCAGCAATATTTAACACCTGGAGGCATCAGTAGGAGTTAACTGCAAATGCACCTGGAGGCGTCACTCAGATGTAATGAGTTAAATGCAACAGGTGCATATGAGGAGAATATGTTGAAGGTATATATTACATTTATTCACCAAAGAGACATAACTGGATACATGGTTAAGTACAACAAATTTGAATTTTTCTCAGGTTCATAGGTTGCTACTATGCTAACAACCAATAGAGCCCTTACAAGCCTGGTCATGCATCCCAAACCATTTGGGTCCAAAGTATCATACAGGGGGGATTCATTTTAGTAGGCAGGTAGTTAAAGATTTATAGGGGGTGCTAGTTAGATAATACTTTTCTTATTGACTGCCTCTGTCCATAAGGGACATGGGAGCTGGAAAAGGAGTATATTTACAATTTCCCATCCAGTTGTTGAGGTTTTATTTGAATAGCATCAGGAATGAACTCTGTTTTACATGGAAGGGGAGCCTACTCCATAGTGCTGGGATCCTTTGGGACACATATCTGCTTCTCCAGCACATTCTGTTTATGTCAAGAGTGAAGTTCAGATCCCTCGCTCTAGTGTTTATAGTGCTGTTTATTTTGCACATGTGCAACAGATCCATCAGGGCTGGGTCTGAGGAAGCCCTATAATCTGGGCAAATATCCCCTTTCAGCAGCCTGTAGGACACTGAATACAGAGACAGAACCATTAGGCAATCAGTCTAGGAAAAAGTATTTATACCCTGAATTCTCCTGATGAGAAGCCTTTGTGGGCATTCCAACTCTTGCAAGTGTCTGGTCAGATACAGGCCAAAGGGGACATTGTATTCAATGATAGGTCTGGAAGCCATACTCCTACCTATAAGTTGGGTAACAGAATGATTTTCTTATTATCTTAGCTACTTGTTGGTCAAAGGCCAGATTATTGTCTACATATGTTCCTAGATCGCTTACTACTGGGCCAACTCTTATGGCCATTTTATCGACGGAGTAATTAACTTGGATTGACAGTTTTTCAAAGGGCATTATAATGCATTTTTGGCATTGAGTTTTAGGCCATGGCTTTGGCACTAGTCATTTGTCTGTGTTAAACCCACTTGAAAGACGTTTGTGTCTTGGGGGGCTCTATAATAGCTCCCAAGTTACAGTCATCTGCAAACTTGGTAAGACAGAAGCCTTTATGGTTAGCCTTGACTTCCAATAAGTATATGCCAAACATGAGCGGGGTCAACACGGTGCCCTGGGGTACTCCACTGCTGAATGGCCTCTTGATAGAGGTGGTCTCACTAATCCTGACTTCTTGGATCCTCTCTGTGAGCTAGCTGGCAATCCAGCAAGTTATGTAATGGTTTGCACCTAGTTCAGAGAGCTTGTCAACAATGCCTGAGTGGGGTATTATATCAAATGCCTTAACTACATCAAAATATGCAATGTGCACATTTTTACCCTTGTTCATTGCCTTGCTGACCCTCTCAAAGATGTCTACCAGGTTATGTAGACAAGGCCTTCCCTTACAAAGCCAAATTGGGAAGGTTCCAGTTTCTGAGTTTCTGTAGGTTGCAAATGCCCTGGTTTATCATTTCCATGATAATTCGTTCCATGGCATTCCATATTATTCTTGTTAGACTGATATATCTGTAGTTCCCTGGGTCAGTTAATGGTCCACCCTTGTAGAAGAGAATGGCTGTTGTGGTCCTCTATTCACTTGGACTGTAGCCTATTTCAAGGTTTTAGTTGAAGGATGTCTCAAGTGGTCCTGATAGCTCATATTTTTGACTGTTCAGGAGCCAACCAGGATGTTTTCTGAACGCATGGAGGTGGTGTTCTTGGCTTTAGCAAGTGCTTCCAGCACCTGGTCTCTGCTGATAGCTGGTGGAAGTATGTTGGAGGGGATTTCACCTGGTGGAGTGGGGGGAGTAGGGGTTGAAGTTTGTGTGTTACCTCTAAGGTTTTGGATGTAGCTAAAGAAGATCTTCTGATTATGCTTAATCTGCAAGGCTATCTTGATCTCATATTTGGCCTTGTTATACTTAATTAGACCTCCTAGCTTCTTGTTTAGTTGTATAAGAGAGCTCTTGTCTTTAAGGGAGTTGCTTTTCCTGATTCTGGCCATGAGTTTTCTTTTTTTTATTATATACCCTGTTTAGGTTAGAATTCCACCAGTGGCATATGTTTTTAGTGTTTGTTTTGGGTTTATTTCTGTTAGGTACAGCAGCTTCTTTGCAGCCATTCACATGTTTGTATAGTGACTCTGTAAATAATTCTGCATAGGTAGATGTGGTCTCGGGGTTGGAGGGAGCTTTGAATTTTGACAACTGTCACTTAATATAATGTAGATTGTCATTGAATAGTTACTATCTGTTACTGGTTTAGCTGGATTTTCTGGCTTGATTTTTACTTCAGATGAGACAGCTTTATGATCCAACCGCACTACTAAGGACATGACATAGAGGAGTGCAGCGCTCTGCCATGCTGTTGCGTACCAGATCCAGTATGTCTGATACCCTGCTTGGAGTATGCACTCTCTCTTCTTGGGTGCTTGTGTTAATAAAGTCGAGGAAGTGTTGTGCCTGTCAGTCTGAGGTAATGCATGAATAGGGTGTCTGCTTGGATGGTGAGCACCTCTAGTAGGTTTAGGTAAGAGGCATCAGACTGTAGGGGCATAGATGATGATCTGTAGCTAGTCTTCATAAGGTGAGTGACCTTGCCTATGGTTACTTACATGTGGATGAGCTCCATGTTATCATCCTGTGTAACCAAACTGCATGTATGTTTGGTGCAAACATAGGTCAAAACATCTCCGCCTTTGGCCACTGTCTGTGCTGTTGTTGGTCTAAATGTGTGAAAAGCACTGTAGACTTGAACTTTTGGAGTACTTTCTATGGCTTTAAACCAAGTCTCAGTCGTGGCACAGATGTCTACATTCTCCAGAGTGAGGAAAGTTTGAATGGTGTGGAGTTTTTTTGTTTAGGCTCTGAGCATTCAGCAGTAACACCTTAAGGTTGTTTGTAGACTTTTTCACTATGTTGGTAGTTTTATCTTTTTGGCATTGCCTAAAAAAGGCTCTAAGTGGGTGGATTAAGTTTTAGCCAATATCCAAAAGCCTAGAGTGGACAGGTGCAACCCATCCTAGGCAAAGCAATGTGGTATTTTGATTATTTTCTCCCATGCTAACAAATATTGGACCCCGTGGAGTGACACCAGAAACTAAACAAATTATTAAAATCACTCATTTTATGTTCATAGTGTGGCATCATCCTTGGTGAAGGTAGAACACCTGCTCAGAGCAAGGTCCATACCTATCTGTGACACATATTCTGAGAGATCCATTATGTCCGTTTTAATATAGTCCAGTGATGTATGTCTAAGGTTATTTACACCCACATGGACTATGATAGAATCTTATTGGTACCTGGGGTGCAGTAATTTGAGTGCATGTGTGATATTGCTGATCCTGGCTACAGATAGATAACTAACCATTATCATCTTCGTATCCAACGCAGTGAGTGGGAAAACTGTGTGTTTTACAATGGAGTCCCAATAACAAGAGTATTAGGTTTATGTATTAATAGGCTTTATGTGTATGCTTGCCTTATGGGCTTTGCACTTGGAGGACCATTAGATGCAGGCTTATGTAAGATGCTTAGTGTTGCTTTTGGTTTGTGCTTTAGTGATTCCTGAGGAGCAGTGTTGCCACTGGGGGGATTTGGAGGTCCTTGAGATTTGGGAAGGCTTCTTTTAAGTGCCTCAGCAGTGTCGGGGGGTGGAATGGTACGTGTGAGGGATGCATTGTGGTTATTCCTGATAACCTCATTTGTATGCAATATTTTTGCATCCAAGGAAGTTGTGTATCTACATCTCTTGCATATTGTGTTATTTTATTTTAATGATTAACTAGTTGTCTGAGAACATGAGACAATTGCTACATTGCCTTGGGATGGTATAATCTACCAAACTGGCCAGAGAGACATTTGAAAATTGCATATCCATGTTGTCTGGTCCTGTAATAGGGCTGGCTGTTTAGGATTAAGGATTGGGTTTTAATAGGGGTTTCCTACACTTGTTTCTGAGCTTAAGAGCAGGATGTTATATAATACTAGGAAATGGTAGTGCTATTCGATGCACAAGCTAGCTGCTCTAAGCTTACGTCTGCACAGTGCCATATTGTTTAACAGATTTCAGATCTAATCCTAACTTTATAGGTACATTTTACTGTCTCGGTGTTTGCTACTGTACAGAGCACTGCTAACCGCAGTGCCCAATGGACAGCACTACACAGATAAACAAGCTTGAAAACTGATTCTTACACCTTATAGTCAATAAATAACACACGTTGAGCTTCCTGCAGTACTTACAAACTCAGAGAGGCCTGGTAAACACCTTCTGCAAGATGTTTGATCCTGGAATTTCTTAATGTAAAATTACAGCAAAAGCCACTCTTAACTGCTTCATTCATCAGAAATTCATCAGATGAAGTCTTTACGGCAAAAACATATGGGTATTTGTTCAGCATTTATGTGCAGTGTGTTTCCTGGTTGATTAAAGAGTACTTCTGCAAAGGATTTCATCTGTGACTTTCCTACAGCCTTCTTTATACTTTTTATCAGTTGGCTGCTTTGAGGGTGTTTTTTCTCCAGTTTTTGGTTTGTGTACACATTAATGTATTCCAAGCTGTTCCATGCATTCCATATGAGTTCTGCAAAGACAGAATACTGAGCAAGCAACAGCTGACAACTAGTAATTTTCCTCTGCAAACAACCCCAACAGTTAAAGCTACTTTGTATGATCATATCTCAGATGTCCAGTTATGTAGTCCATCTTCCTTTACACAAATGCTCACTAGTTTGAACTGGACAAAGAACAAGAGGTCAATTATTTTCAACAGGCAGATATGACTCCTACTCAGCAGTTATAGCTACATTTTCTGCACTTCAGATTATTTTGATAAAAATGACGGCCATGTATTGTATTTCAGCTCTGTGAACTTCCATACAAATAATTGTCACTCATTAAAATATCTCAAGCTGCTTCACACAAATCACATTAATTCTGCAAATGCATATTAGTCATGCAAAGCCAAATGGTGACTATTTAAACTGAGAAAACCAACATAAGGGTCAGTTATTTTGTATAGACAGCTCATGCCCCCAGCAGTTATTGCTAAAAATAGCAGTCAAGTAGTGCATTTGGCAAAACATTTTTAAACACCCAACAAGGTGCACAGCAGCAAACCTAATCCCTGCCAGTCACAGCCTCCATCACTACTACTTTTGTGTAAAGTCAGGGGGCATAATGTCCATCAGTGGCTGCTTCTCCCTGTACCTCCGCCATGGCACCACAAGGTTTTTAAAAGTGTGTTGGTAATAGCTGATTTTGTATATATGGTGGTGGTTGCGGGTAGGGTGGCATCAGCCATTTTGCTGCATATGGATATTCATCTCTCATCATCAGTCATCAGTCATCAGTCATTCAAAGCCACTCCCAAACCTGCACAAGAATGGTGTGTGTTTTTTTAAAGTAAGTTATGTCTTGTATTTCAGCTTTGTTCCATGGAAGCAGTAGCCACACATTAACATGTTTCAAGTTGCTTCACAAAAAACTTCACACAAACTAGGAAAACAACAATATCATCAGACACTTTCTACAAACAGCTCCCAACTCACCCAGCAGTTATAACAGAAATGAATGGAAGCAGTAGCCACGCATTAAAGTATCCCAAGTTCCTTTACAGAAATCATAGTAATTCTAAAAAGTCAGAACTGATTAAAATGCAGCTGCAGCCATTAGTCATACTCCCTTAAAGACAGAATAACATCATTATGTTTCTTAAATTCATTTACTTCATAGAACAACAGATTTTGTACCAACACACATTTTCTAAGGAAAATATAGTACAAAACTCCAATTTCTGGCATTTTTGACTGACTGCAATCCTCAGTTGTTTACTAGGAAATAAAAAAAAACTATGCATGCTTACCTCTTAACCTATTAGACTAAGAAACATGGACAATATCAAAAATAATGGTGAGTCAAAGGCCCAAAACAGAGACAGATTTAAAATATTGCTCTTATAAACTTAAAAAAAGCCATTGGCATTAACAAGTTTTCCATTGACATGCATTTCTGAAGGATATGAGGTCTGAAACTCAGATATCTATCATTATTTAGTGACTTCAGTCCTCCGTGATTTGCCAGAAAAAAAAAATTTGTGTGGACCAGATAAAAAATATAAGCTAAAAATCTGGACATTCTGCAAACATCTGGACAGCTGGGAGGTATGAATTAAAGTATTCCGGGTTCCTTCACACAAATCACAGTAATCCTGTAAAATCACTCAAAAAATGAGCAAAAAGCATGCATTAGTCACATTCAAGCATATTAGACAAAAGCAGTCACATTCTGCAAAACCAGTGACAGTTGAGGACTAGCCAGCCTCCAGACATCCAAAAGATCTGGCTGTCTGCCAGTACCAATATTAAAAAAATACTTACCTTGTTCTATTTCTGAGCTTTCTGTTAGTGCCAGACCCACACAGGTTTGAATTTGTTGACTTCTTGCTCTGTCCCACCCACAGTCTACTTGTCTTGCTTCTACATAAATCACTGCAGGACAAGCAAGAGGCAATACACTGAATAGCCAAATCTACAGGGCTGCATTTCTTTACTATGCAAAAAATAATCAATAAATACCTGAAAAATCACCCCAACCAAGTAACAAGATTGGCACGCTAGGCAGCTGCCTAGATGGCCTGTATCTAAGTATGGTCTTCATGCCACCTGACTACACTTAGATCTGCAACCACCTGTAACCAAAGATGGTCCTTCAGTTCCAACTGTCTACAGCATACAGACTGAGCTTGGCAGTGCTCTCTCTCTCTCTCTCTCTCTCTCTCTCTCTCTCTCTCACTTATAGCCAAGATGAACACTGGTACTTCCTCCTACTGAAAATGTCCATTCATTTCCTGGAAATGCCAGGTATCTGGACAGGATTGTTGAGCTGGGCCATGATGAACATAAGGGTGGGCAGACTGTTTATCAGTATTTACTCTAAGAGTCGTCCATGTGGAAATACTGTAAATACTGTTGTATAGAAGCTATTTGTGACATTACTCTCAAGTGCAGGATATGTTTTTGCTATTCTGTGCCTATCCTGAAATGTTATACAACTAGCCATGCCCTAAGGACACTGAGAAGACTCCACCCATGCATTATCTCTCTTGGTATAATATGACAATTATTATGCAAATCTACTAAGGTTGTACAGATAATTTAAATTGTCCAAATATGAGATATATAACATTGTTTGCATATGCGTAGTTATGTTCAGGCATTGAATATTATGCAGGTCTGCTTTTTCCTTTAATATCTGCTGCTATTTGTCATTATTATGATTATTATGATTATTATTAGTAGTAGTAGTACTAGTAGTGCTAGTATTACTAGTAGAAGTAGTAGTAGTGCTAGTATTACTAGTAGTAGTAGTATGCTTCTTCCATTTCCTTGTTCTCTTTGTATTTTTAGGTGATGGTGACACAAACATATAGGCACTACAAGTTCATAGGTTCATAGGTTGGTACTAGGCTATCTGCCCTAGGGCCTATATAAGCCTAGCCATAACAATTCCCTGGATATTTCTTCCCACAATATTTACTTCCCTGGACCCCTGTCTAGCAGGGTGATTAACATGAACCCCAGGATGAATTTCCTATCTCCCATCCAATTGTCAAGGTTCCTTTTGAAGAGGGCCAAAGAGGCGCTCTGCTTGACATGTATGGGCAGTCTATTCCAGAGTCTGGGGAGTCTCTGGGTCAGAAACCTATCCCGCCAGCATGGTTTGTTCATTGTGATGACAAGGTTTAGATCCCTGTAGCATGTGGCTCTGAGGGATTGGGATTTCTTTAAGTGTAGCATGTCCAACAGCTCTGGGTTTGACATGGCCTTGTATGTTAAGCAGAGATTGCCTCTGAGTAGACGATATGTGACAGAGTATAGCTGGAGTTTTTTTAGATGGTCAGCATAGGGCATCTGCTTTAGGCCTGTGATTCTTTTAGTGAGGTATTTCTGTGGCCTTTCCAGTTGTTGCAGATGTCTTGAGAGGTACATACCAAACAGGGCGTTATATTCTATAATGGGTCTAATAAGAGATGAGTACAGTGGGACAATGACCTCCTTTTTTCTGGATGAAAAGCCCTTAGATATGAAGTGTTGGGTGTTGTGGTACAGATTAGACTGCACTTGTATGGTGAGGCCATCTGTGTTTCAATATTCATGTATTATGTATTTCTCAGCATAATTGTGCTTCTAGAATATATTTATTATCCTGCTAATAGCTATGTCGTACCTCTGTATTTTTCACATTCAGGTGCTTGTGTAAGATGGTTATTATAGCCAAAACACTTAATGTTCTTATGGGGTCATTTTCATATATTCCCATGGGACTCTATTACAGGAGGTTTTAAGGTATCACACAGTGAAAACTCTAGCATGGCTAGATTTTTCTTGTAGTTTTTACTAATTGGTTTGTCTGTATGACCTTTCTACTTTTTGGTTTTGATGCTACTTGGGATATTTTGCAGAGACCTTAATGGTTATGAACATTTCTGCATTCAAAGGCCCTGTGTTTCTAAAGTATAGCAAAAACAGTCCACGTAACACTGTGGTGATGAGGTCATAAGAAGGCTGAAACATGCATGTCCACAGCTAGTGGGGGTTTGGCTTTAATGGCCTAAATGTATCCCTACAGACTTAAAAAGAAAACGTAAAAAGTCATGGACATTCAGAAACCATATAGCTGAAACACTTGATGTCATTAAGAGGTCATTTGCACATATCCCATGGGCCTCTATTACAGCAGTTTTTAAGGTGTCACACAGTGAAGACTCTAGCTTGGCTAGATTTTTCTTGCAGTTTTTACTAGTTGGTTTGTCTTTGTGATCCTTTTAGTTTTGAGCAATGAGGACACTGCTTAATGAAACCATTCTCCAGTTCAGATAGTAACCCAGTAAATAAAACCACCAGTCCTTTCAACTGTGATGCTAGAGTTTGAGGATTAGCAAGGTGTTTTACAGGACAACAAGGTTGTTTGCAGGTTGCTGGGCCTGTGCATGATGTATGAGAGTGGAATAGCCAGTTGTCAGGTAGGTTAGCCATCACTCTGCCAGCAATGAGTGATCAGATGGTTAGAAGGAATGACCAACTAATTCAGTCCTTGTGAACAAAGGTCATATGCTCCTTTACCTCCTCCATCAGCGCTTGTATAACTTTTTATCCACTGCTGAAGGATCAGATTAGGTCCTTAGTTAAAATGTCACGGGATCTCGAGTGATTGATGGGATGGAAGAAATGAGGGGATGGTAGGATGGTAGGATGAGAGTGGGGAAGATGGCATGGACCCTTGCAACTTGTTCTGAATCAGCTGCCTTTTAGATTATTAACCTATCAGCTTCTGGCATTTTATAAGAGCAGGTGAGCCAACCAGTGAGTACAGTTATATCATACTATTCCAGAATTTTTAATTTAGTCTTATTTGGGTTTCTGAGTATTGCATAGCAGTTGGTGGTAGTGTTTATTTTGTTATGCTACTGTGCTACCTATACATTATAACTACCAGTTGGTGTTAACTGTTGTGGGTCACCCCAAATTTATTATGCCTGTCACCTTTCTGTCTTGCATGTGTTATGCAGGTTGCTGGGCCAGTGCAACACGGTGAATGAGAGTGGTATAGCCAGTTGTCAGGTGGTGCAAGTAACTACATTAACTAAACACACATCCCTATCTTGCACTTCAGTCCTGTAACTGGCTTGAGGTATCTAATCAGTTAGACTACATTCATATTAAGACTGTCCACAGCATCCTCAACAGCCTACCAGTCAATAAAAGGTCGTCTTTCTGTATGCATCTACTAATCTACCTACATTCGCATGGTCTTGCCAGGGCAACCCTGTGGTATACATTTGTGAATCTATACAAATATCTGGCGCTTTGTTGTGCAGTGTTTTGTATGTGTGTGTGTGTGTGTGTGTGTGTGTGTGTGTGTGTGTGTGTGTGTGTGTGTGTGTGTGTGTGTGTGTGTGTGTGTGTGTGTGTGTGTGTGTGTGTGTGTTTGTCTTTCTAGGTGTCTTCTCTACTTGGGAAAGGATTCCAGTGCACCTTGCTTAATGACAGTACCTTACACATCATGTGCCCTATGTAGCATTCATGGTATGCGAGCAACTTTGTTACTAAGCTGCTCTTTAGCTATCATATCTATGATACTCTTAGACTGCACATGTTCTACAGTACTGATACTGATTTATATCATTGTACTATACTGATAATTTTGTGACGTAAGGATTTTAAGATTATATGGGATAAATCTGATTTTTAGTATTCTGATTCATGCTTTTTGGTCTCATTTATGTATTTATTTTTAACTTTTATATTAATTAACATAACATTGAGTTAGAGCACTCAATGACCATTCCATTTAAATACAGATTTTTGTATGTTAAATAAATACAAACTATACCACATAAATATACATTATGATATACCTTTAAATATGCATTTGTAGATATGCATAGACAGATATAGATATGTCCATCAATGTTTATATATATATATATATATATATATATATATATATATATATAGATATAGATATAGATATAGATATATATAGATATAGATATATATATATAGATATATATATATATAGATATATATATATATATATATAGAGAGAGAGAGATAATCATATATACACATATAGACAGATAAATATAAATACTTTATTGCCACATTTTCAAATGCTTAAAATGGGACTTATTTACAGGAAATGTGAACTTTTAAAGAAAAACTATGCATACAATCAGTATAAAGGAAAATAAATTCCCAAACTATGACAGTCTGAGTTGTTTCATATTATATATTAAAATGTTTCAGATACAGAATAATTCTTTATGCGACTATTAGAAGAAACTTAGAAAATAGATTTTTCTTTAAATTCTCAGGAAATTTGCCATATTTTAATTGTTTTTGCAGGTTCTAATTGGCCAAATTGGGACTACATTGCATAAAGAGGGACAGATGTCAACCCTATGTATATATATGTGTGTGTGTGTGTGTGTGTGTGTGTGTGTGTGTGTGTGTGTGTGTGTGTGTGTGTGTGTGTGTATGTATTGTTGATATATAATATTTGTGATAACATTTAGATCATCTAACATTATTTGTATTAATGTGCCTTATCTAGCTATCTCTCACCTCCCTTTTCTCTCTTTTTATGGCCTGTTATGTAACACATCTCACATAATACACCTCACTAATGGTTTGCATGATAGTATGAGTTGACTGTGTGCTGCTTAATATCACTTCCTGTAACATTACATCGTATTTAATTTGCTTATCACACCCAACACTTTGCTTCCTACAGTAGCATATCACATAAGATAGTTTCTGAATGCTCACTAAGCTCATTCAAGCTCCTAAACATTCTACAATTTCAGTATTTTATAAATAATGGCTTTTGGGTTAGTCATCTGACAAACGAAAAAAGTATATAAATAACACATATATAAATTTATTGCCAGCTAAAACTACTTATAGGAGCATATATAACAAGTAGGCAAATCTCTACTGATGATTTTTTTCAAAGGCAGACTTGGTATCATACCCTTCAACTGTACCTAATTTTGAAGAATGTCCCTGCTTTTTCCTCATATCTTTTGATAAGTTCCTTGTAAAATCTGGTTTTCTGGCAAATCACTGAGGACTGCAATCACCAAATAATGACAAACATTTGAGTTTCAGACTTCATGACCCTTAGAAAATGCATGTTTAATGCAAATCCCGTTATTCTAGCAACTTTCTAAGTATGAAAGAAAAAAACTTAAAAGCTGACCCTGATCTTGGACATTTGCTCCACTTCATCTATTTGCTTTGTTGTTGATACTTTAGCTAAAAGGCATATAAAGTGTGAAAAAAGCTGTAATAATTACACTAGTAAAACATATGTATGAAATTTTATCACATATGCTGTCAAAAATTATTCTAAGAATAACTTATTCAAAAAGTTCGTCTTGTCTTGCCTCATTTGGCATCTAGTTTTCTAAAGTAAAAGTTCCAATGGGCTGTGGCTGACCTAAGTTTTCAGGTGACAACAAGCTAGGAGCAGTCATTGCATCCCCAAATGACTTATCCTGCAGGATGGTTTTCCCAAATAAATAGTAGTTAGTGTAAAATCATGGGCTAAAATTAAATGCCAGAAAATGCATTATTGTATCCTTTGGGAAGTCAGCTGCCCCAAGGAACTACCACATTGACAATATGCCACAAACAGTTGATCCACTTGTTCAAAATTTGGGAACTTATGTGGACACTGACCTAACTTTTGACCAACACGTGTCCAAAGTACTAATATATTGCACAGCTTATAAACAAAGTGATTGCGTCTAGATATAGGTATGTCATTGTCTCTCATTACGCAGACCTCATTAGGCCATTCACTGAATATAATGCTCCCTTGGGAATGTATCTGTCCAGACACATACAACAACTGGAACACAAACACACACACACACACACACACACACACACACACACACACACACACACACACTCACACACATAACTTCCTAAAAGCATGCAAGGCCTACAAAACATGCCCTACAAGGACAGACTCAAAGCCCTGTCAATATACTTGATTTCCTACAGACTACCTAGAGGTGACCTGTGTCTAGCATACAAGGCATCCTCTCCCAGTACTAATGTATTTATTGTACACCAGCAAGTCCAGTGGTATCAGTCTAGGGATCTAAACTTTTTCTCCAGCATCAACAGAATGGTTTGGAGGGACAGGTATATCCCTCAGGGGATACTGCTGCTCTGGAATTGAATCTCCATCCACATAAAACAAATATCATCCCTGTCCATATTCAAGCACAACTTGGATCTATGGATGGGAAACAGAGAATTTGCTCCAGGACTGACCTCTGTACTACTAATGGGCAGAGACAGCTCCTAAATTGTTTATACCATGCATAGCTGCCCTCAAATTATCTATGGTATGATCCTAGTTATTCTCATTAGGAGTAATACATAATTATCAACCATGAGATAGGTAAGGCCAATTTCTAACAAAAAAGAATAGGTCAATTCATGTACAAAAAAGGGAAATTGACTAGGCTTAAATGCCCCACAAGGGCAGCTAGCCTAATATTTTCCTATGAGCCTATCATTATAGCAGATTTTTCTCAGGCCTTTCTTCAAAATACTTCCAGTAAACAACCAGTCTTATAATAAAGTGGACATAGCAAGGCAAGCAACACACAATACAATCAAACAAATGTGTTAGAGACTCATCAGGAAGGCCACTTGCTTTTAATGCTGGAAGATCAGAAATCTGTGAGTTCAATTCCCATGTTAGGTGCCTCAATTTATGTTCCATTACTGACACTGCAGTGTGGCATAAGAAGGGAGACTGCACCCCTGAGTGTGCCATGTTTTGGATGAGATGTTAAACCAAGGCTCTGCCTGCCTGAGTTGGTGATATCTCAGGTCAAATGAAAAAGATACAATGGCATTTATACCCAGGGTTCTGACCAAATTTCCTAGAGTAATTATGAATGCTACCTAGAGTCTCTCCTAAAATGAGGCAACTGGCCTAGCAGAACTAAACAGGTTAAGAAAAAATAAATAAATAAGTAAATAAATAAATAAACAAATAGAAAATAAATAAAATGTTAAAACAGTGTTCTATAGAACAGTCATACGATGGTGGATAAAACATTTCCTTTGCCTCTAAAGACACTCCAAAAATTAAAGCAGAAATGTGGTCTGCTAGGTGCTGAAAGAGACCACATACATATTGACTACTGTGCATAATTTTGTCATTGTAATGTTACGCCAAGCAAGATAGAAGTATGCAAGTCAGTCCACACACACTGTTGCACAGTATAGCAATAACATGACTGGTACAACGTACATCCCTTAACAAATACTAATGAACTATGAATATGTTACAAAAATGACACAGTCATAAAGGAATACATGTTGGTTTACAAAATCCATTATATACAAATACATTCAAATATTTCAAACATGGGCATTATTGCACTTCTAGCCTGCCAATAAACCAAAACAGTTGTTCCCAATTATGACCTCCCTTTCCACAATAACACTATTCAAAAACAAACTGAAACTATACCTTAAATCACATTGGTTATGCCCTTGTGCTAACCCTGACTAACTACCTCACATACCTCTGGGTACTAATCACTATAACTATATAAAGTAGTTGCGTTTGTGTTAACCATAAAGAGAGTGTGCTTTTATATATTAATCTAATGTTATTAGAAATATCTTCTTATGACTATCCATATATGATATGTACTATGATTCTGTAAGCAGAAATGTAAAGAATTGCTAAAATCTGTAATGTACCTGCATCTGTAAAACTGTCATATAATATAAATAATACTGTGTTTTGTTGAGCTTTTCTCCCCGCGCCTCTACTGAAAATGGACATATATCCAGCTGGACTAGCCAGGTCAGCAAATGTAAAATAAAATAAAAAATAATAAGTGTCCAGGCTGTTCTTCAAAATAAAAATGCTTGCTTTAATGTAATTTAGTAGTCTGTTCCATGCATCAGCTTCTCTCTCTCAGAGAACCAATTAGTAGACTTCTCATTTGTATAGAATTTTCTGGATAGGTTGTCTGATGATTCTCTACTACTTTTTGATAACCGTAAACATTTCCAGATGTAGTTGTCTCTAAATGCTTTATATACCTGAATAAGAGACACTGTACAAGTTCAGATATTTTAGTCTTTGATAATAACTTAAATGTTCACATCGATGAATGCCCTTAGTATATTTCCACAGTACTCTTTCCAGTTTTGTCATGCTTGTTTTCTTATAAGGTTTCCATATTGTTATTCCATACTCAAGTGTGGGTCTAATGTAATTAACAAACAAGACTTTATAAATCTTTTTATATAACCTATAGTTCTATAATTTTCATTAACCAATTGGATGATAGGATTAGAAAAACTTACAACTGGATCTACCAATTTACCCAGGTCCTTAAATGAATCTACAGTTTCAATGACGGAATGCTGTATTAAATGTCCACCTTTCAGTTTATGTCTCCCAAATCTCATATGCTTAGTTTTTGATGTATTTGGCCTAAATGGTCAATTAAGTCAAGTTCTTTTGTAGACATACCCTCTCTCTAACACAGGTAATCAGTTTACCCAATTTCAGATCATCTGTATACAAATTGTAGAACAGTTCAGATGTAAAACATAGGTCTGAAAGATACAATTTAAACATGTAAGAGCCTACACAGAGTCGTGTGAGACACCCTGACTGTAACCAAGAATTGTACCTGTTCAATTGCTGCATGATACTTGCCATATCCTAGTTGTAAGCTATGCAGCTATCCATTTTACCAAAACTAAATCAGTACCTAGTTGTTTTAATTTGTTGATCAGTGCTTTGATTATGACCCTGTCAAATGCTGAAGTTAAATCTATATAAGTTACATCACAGCAAAATTTTTCATTCATAGCTCTTATTATATTGTTATAGAACATCATGTTACAGGTGGCAATAGATCTAGTTGCAACATATTCGTGTTGATATATGGTTACAAGTCCCAACCTTTCCAATTCTGACAATAACTTATCCAATATTACTCTCTCAATTATTTTTCCACAACATGAAAGTAGACTTAAGGATCTATATGACTCTGGGTTTGTCCTACTCCCCTTTCCCTTAAAGACAGGTTTAAAAAGCGCATGTCTCCAATCTTGAGGAATCTCCCCATATTTATAAAACCTAGTAAATAATAAATATAATGGTACTGTAAGTTCTTGCTGAAGTGTTCTCAGGTCATTATTACTAATTCCATCTCCTCCCTGTGCTTTGTTTAGATCTAGTTTGCTTAGTTCTTTTTCAATTTACTCTAATTTGATTCCAGTATTTGAGGTTACCTGGATGTCACTTGAACAACTTATACATCATTTGAGGAGCCAAGCTGTTTTGCATAAGATTTTGTAAATACATCTATAATCTGTTGAGTCTGAGAATAAATTTTAGAATGTACACACAGTTTATCAATTTGTATATCTTTAATCATACCACATTTTATGTATGTATAAAATGTTTTCCTGTTATGCTCAATATTTCTATATAAATTTTCTTCAATTTTTTCTTGATCTTATCTTATACTGTGCTTAATTTTTTCCGAGCTTGTTTATTTTAGTTTTCAAAGTTCTAATTTGATTTATTTTCCATTTCTTATATTGTTTGTCTCTTACCTTAATCAATTATCTTGTTCTTATGAAAACATATCTCCCAGCTTTGGAAACCTTGATCCTAATGTTAAACATTTCTTGATTTGTTTGCACGCCAACAATTTCTCTTTCAAAACTTTCCACATTCCATTTGCAGTTTGCCCACTGAATGCATCAATCCAATTAGTTTTATATAGTGACTTTGCATCCATAGGTTCATAGGTTCATAGGTTCATACTAGGCTATCTGCCCAAGGGCATTTATAAGCCTAGCCCATAGTTATGTGGCTTTCGCCACCCCTTTAGTTTGAATAAAAACTATGCCTATCATTTTGCTGTGCCTCTGTCAAGCAGTGACACTGAAGTAATCCCTGGGGTATATCTGCAATCTCCCATCCATTGGTCAAGATTCCTCTTGAACAAGGCCAGAGAGGTGCTCTGCCTCACATGAACCGGGATTTTGTTCCACAGCATAGGGAGTCTCTGGGTGATGAATCTGTCCCTCCAGCACGTTCTATTTATAACCGTGTCAAGGTTTAAGTCTCCCCTTGTGGTTCTGAGGGATCTAGATTTTTTGAGGTGAAGCATAGTCATCAAATCTGGGTTTGACATGGCCTTATATGTCAGGCACAGGTCACCTCTGAGCAAGCGGTATGAGACTGAATAGAGCTGGAGTTCTTTCAGTCGGGCAGCATAAGACATATTTTTGAGACCCTTTATCCTTTTGGTGAGGAACTTTTGGGGCCTTTCAAGCTGCAGCAGGTGTCTGGTCAGATACATTCTGAACGGGGCATTGTACTCAATCATAGGTCTAATGAGTGATGAGTACAGGGGACGATGACCTCCCTTGATCTAGATGTGAATCCCTTCATGATCAGGTGGGCGATATAGAAGGTTTTCCTAACTACTTTAGCAACATGAGTGTCAAACGAAAGGCTACTGTCAACCTGGGTCCCCAGATCCCTGATGACTTTTTCTGTGCTCAGTGGATTGCCACTTATATGGTAGCTAGGGGTAACCTTTTTTTCCCAAGGGTATGACTATGCATTTTTTGGCGTTTAACTTCAGGCCATGGCTCTGGCACCAGTTATCCGTTTCTGTGAGGCCCTTCTGGAGGATATTTGTGTCAGATGTGTTTTCAACTATGAGTTTGCAGTCATCTGCAAACTTTGTCAGCCATAACCCTCCTGTGTTTGCTTGTACTTCAGAAAAGTAGATGCCGAACAAGAGTGGACCCAGGACTGAGCCCTGTGGGACACCACTTGTGACAGGCTTTGAGTCTGACATGGCTCCAGCAACTCTGACCCTGTGGGTTCTGTCACTTAGCCAGTTTGCAACCCATCTTGTGATGTATGGGTTTACATTCAAGCTGATGAGTTTTTCGATGATACCTGAGTGGGGTATTGTGTCGAATGCCTTTGCCAGGTCGAGGTAGGCTGTATGGACTGCCTTTCCCTCATCAATGGCCTTGGTGACAGTCTCGAAAAAGTCAACCAAGTTTAAGAGGCAGGATCTGCCTTTGACAAAGCCAAACTGGGTTGGATCCAAAGTCTGCAAGTTCCCTATGTCTTTATTTATGAGTTCCATTATGATCCTCTCCATGGCTTTGCAGATAAGGCTTGTCAAGCTAATGGGGTGGTAATTTTCAGGGTCTGTGGAGGCACCGCCCTTATGAAGTGGGACCACAGTCACCGATCCTGAGGTGAGGCTAAGATTAAACAGCTGTCCTAACTGTGGGTTTAATTCCTCATTGAGTTCGTGAAGCACACAGCCGGGGACACCATCCGTCCCATGGATGCTGTGTTTTTGCCTTAGTGAGGGCAGTTCTCACCTGGGCGTTGGAGATGTTTGGGGGCTACAATCCTCTGGAATAGATATCTCTCCTTTGGGGAGGGGAGAAGTTTGCACTGAACCTGTCAGCCAGTATGTTGGCAATGTGTGTAGGTTCAGTAATTTTCACATCATTTTTAACTAATTCTGAGCATATCTGGGAGTTTCCTCCTAGGTTTCTAACATAGCTAAAGAAGGCCTTATGATTCTCTTTAGAGTCCTATTTTTCTCTCAAAATTTGCCTTGGATGATTTTATGAGAGCTCTTAGTTTTTACTTATAATGATCAAAGGTGTCTTACCTTTCAAGGATTTTGCTCTATCTTGTAGTAGCTTCCTCCTTTTGTTGTAGAGCTTGTTTATGGCTGGGGTCCACCAGACTGGATGCTTGCCTTTGGTACAGAGAGTCTTAGTTTTGTTTGGGATTGCCTGATCCATGCAGTCCTGTAGGTGCTGGTAGAAGGCATTTGTAAGTGATTCAGCGGTTTGAGTAATGTTTACCACTGGCTCAGGGGCCTTAAAGGAGACCACACTAGTTTTTAGAAGTGTGAAATCGGCTTTTGAGAAGTTTTTCACTGTGGTCTTTTTGTTTCAGGTGGGGCGGAGTGAGGACCTCCAGCGAGATTAGTTTATGATCTGAACTCACCAGTGAGGGGTATACTTGTTGAACATTTTGATCCCATGTTCGTGATGATGAGATCAAGTATGTTTTCTCCTCTTGTGGGGATGGTGACTAGTTGTTCCATGGCATTTGAGTTTATGAACTCCAGGAATCTTTGGGTTAGAGTGTTCGGGCTTGAGTAGTGTTCCCAGTCTATATTAGGGTAGTTGAAGTCACCTAGTATGATGGTGTTTGGAGATACATTTATCCCTCCAATGTTTTCAGGAAGGCCATGTGAGGTTCCTGAGTTTGAGAGGGTGGCCTGTAACATGCTACAAATTGCAGAGCAGTCTTGCCTATGGTTAATTGCACCTGGATGGTCTCCGATGCATCATGCATTGCCACCAACCTTGAGGTGTGGGTGTCCTTTATGAATATGGACACCCTCCTTTCTTGGTGTTTTCCGGATTTTGGGGCCGAACGCGTGATATGAGGTGAAACCTGTTAGTGCTGGGGTGCTCTCAGGAGCCTTGAACCAGGTTTCTGTCACAGCACAGACATCGATGTTCTCCATATTGAGAAGGGCCTCGGTGCATCTTGAGATTGAGACTTCTGGCATTGAGCAGCATTACCCTTAGTTTTTTTCCTTTTTGGTGTTCTAGGGTGGTAGGTTTAGAATTTGAGCCTTGCCTAAAAAGGCACTATGGGGTGGCAAGAGCCTTTGCCAATATCCGAAGCCCAGGGTGACAGGTGCTAAAGCAGCGTGGCTTGTCCAGCATGTCATCCCAGGCAGACAGACATTGGATCCCCTTTGAATGACACCAGAATTTAAGCCAATTATTAAAGCTGATAATCTTATCACTGTATTGTGGCATCATTCTAGGTGAAGGTAGGATACTGCTCAAGGTCAGGGTCATACCTGCCTGGGCTACATAATCAGAGAGCTCCTCGATGTCCCCTTTCATGTAGTCCAAGGAGGTACATCTCAGGTCGTTGACACCAGCGTGGACAATGACTGAGTCGTACTTGTACCTGCTGTTGAGAGACCTGAGTGCTTGCGTTATGTGGCGGATTCTAGCGCCCGACAGGCAGCTTACTGTGACCTTCTCTTTACTCAGTCTGGTGAGCGGGACGTCAGTGTGTCTGACTATGGAATCACGAATGACAAGTGTGTCTGGCATTTTGTTTGGCCTTAAGGGCTGTGACTGTTTGACACTCTGACTGTGTGGTCTATGTGTTGCATGTGTTGGGTCGTGAGGTGGTAGTTGTTTGGGTGTCTCCTTTGGTGGCCTCTGCTGTTTTGGTAAATTTTTGATCAGAGCCTCCGAGTATGTCTTTGTGTGAGTATGTGTATGATTTGAAGTTCAAGAAGCAAAATTACCGTACTGATGCCAAAGTCCTCCTGACAAAATTGAAACTGCAAAAGAAAAGAAAGGCAGGACACTGCTGTACGAACTCCTTTTTTAATAAACCAAATAATCCACAAGTTAGCGCTTTTGGGATAAAACCCTTCTTCAGACATTTTAAAAATCATTGACAAATAATTATATACATCACAGATGATGAGGTAAGGCCTCAAAACAGCCAATCAAATGTTAAAAGCAATAAAAACATTTAATAAAAAACATGCCTCTTTTGCAAGGCCGGTTTTAAAGGGACCAGGTCATTTAATCCTGGTTCCCTATGTGTGTAATTCTATTATCCAGTGATTCAAGAAACTCAGTATGTGCTTTTATGTCTCCTCCACGTATATTCATAGTCACGTTGGCTATGGCTCTGAATCTAAAGGAATGTGAGGGATGAGTCTCAACATGTTTATATAACGCATTATGCGTATCCTTATTCCTTATGGAGCATAAATGTTGTAATATCCTAACCTTAAACATGTTATTGGTCATACCCACATAGAAAGAGGTGCATGCTGAACACTCAGCTATATATACTATATTATGTGTTCTGCAATTGGCTCTACCCTTAAATTCAAAAATCTTACCACTATTAGGATGTATAAAAATATTGTTATTTTTGTTAATATAGGGGCATGCCTTACAATTGCCACATGTTGTACTACCCAAGTTCATAAAGGGTTGTCTGGTCTGTTCCACATTCTTTTCATTGCATAACAAATCTTTCAAGTTTTTATTACGTCTATAACCAATATTTGGTCTTGAACCCACTAACTCACTCAGCTTCCTATCACTTCTGAGGATATTCCAGTTTTTACTCACTATATTGTTGATGTCTCTAACATTACTATTGTAAGTGAAATAGAGCCTTGGATTTCCTGATGTAGCATAATGGCCATCTTCAATTGTCACTGTCCCTTCATCACTTTTTAACCAAGGTTTATACCTATCCTTCCTTTTACTCACACCACTGTTCACCACTTTCTCAACCATACCTTTGTTGTATCCCTTATTTGTAAAATTTGCTTTCAACCCTGAGATCTCTCTCTGAAAGTTGGATTCATCTGTACAAAGTCTGAATGTCCTACACACCTGTCCCTGCACAATATTTGAAAATAAGTAGCGTGGGTGCATACTACTAAAGTTTAACAAACTATTCTTCCAACATTCCTTTCTGTGTAATTCTGAAGAGAAACCCTCATTCATTAGAAGCAAATTGACATCCAAAAAACTGATGTTGTGTTGAGAGTGTGTCATCGTGAATTTTAGGAAAGTGGTGGTAGAGTGCAAGTAATCTAAAAAGATCTTTAAAGAGGGTAGGTCACCTCTCCATAAAATAAAAATATCATCTACAAAACGAGTGTATATGATGATATGTTTAGTCCATCTCTCATTTTCTAATACAAACTTCCTTTCCCAAAAGGAGAGGACCAAATTCGCATAGGTATTGGCACAGGGGGTGCCCATGGCAATCCCCTGTGCCTGTCTATACAACTGATCGCCACTTATAAAAATGTTATTTTCCAACACTGTCAACAGCAATATTTTCACTAAATCTATCTTGGCAGTAGACTCTCCCATTTCTTGCATTAACTTCACAGTAGCATCTACCCCATAGTCATTATTAATGACAGTGAACAGGCTCTCTACGTCTAGAGTAACCATTAACATCCCTGTAGTGGGGTATTTCCCATTAGCTTCTTTCACTAACTGTAAAAAACATCTAGTATCCTTAAGCACATTGGGTAACCTATCTAACAATGGTTTCAGAGTACATTCCAACCATATGGAGGCATTTTCAGTCACCCATCCCCTTCCTGAAACAATAGGTCTAAGGGGTGGGTCCTTCAATGTTTTGTGTATTTTAGGTAAGGCTTTCAGCAAAGGTGTCACAGGTTTACAAGTTTTCAAAAATTCATACAGCTCATCATTGATCTTAGAATCTGTGTGTAAATCATGTAAACATCTATGCACTCTTTCAATAATCATCCTAACAGCTAATGGATTGATCTTAACATATACATTATCATCAGACAACAACTGTTGCAGTTTTGTCTTGTAGAATATCGTATCCAATACAACAACCGCTCCTCCCTTGTCCGCATTTTTGATGACCAACTCACTGTTATTAATTAATCCCTTACCTAAAATACACAAATCATTGAAGGACCCACCCCTTAGACCTATTGTTTCAGGAAGGGGATGGGTGACTGAAAATGCCTCCATATGGTTGGAATGTACTCTGAAACCATTGTTAGATAGGTTACCCAATGTGCTTAAGGATACTAGATGTTTTTTACAGTTAGTGAAAGAAGCTAATGGGAAATACCCCACTACAGGGATGTTAATGGTTACTCTAGACGTAGAGAGCCTGTTCACTGTCATTAATAATGACTATGGGGTAGATGCTACTGTGAAGTTAATGCAAGAAATGGGAGAGTCTACTGCCAAGATAGATTTAGTGAAAATATTGCTGTTGACAGTGTTGGAAAATAACATTTTTATAAGTGGCGATCAGTTGTATAGACAGGCACAGGGGATTGCCATGGGCACCCCCTGTGCCAATACCTAAATTTGGTCCTCCTTTGGGAAAGGAAGTTTGTATTAGAAAATGAGAGATGGACTAAACATATCATCATATACACTCGTTTTGTAGATGATATTTTTATTTTATGGAGAGGTGAACTACCCTCTTTAAAGATCTTTTTAGATTACTTGCACTCTACCACCACTTTCCTAAAATTCACGATGACACACTCTCAACACAACATCAGTTTTTTGGATGTCAATTTGCTTCTAATGAATGAGGGTTTCTCTTCAGAATTACACAGAAAGGAATGTTGGAAGAATAGTTTGTTAAACTTTAGTAGTATGCACCCACGCTACTTATTTTCAAATATTGTGCAGGGACAGGTGTGTAGGACATCCAGACTTTGTACAGATTAATCCAACTTTCAGAGAAAGATCTCAGGGTTGAAAGCAAATTTTACGAATAAGGGATACAACAAAGGTATGGTTGAGAAAGTGGTGAACAGTGGTGTGAGTAAAAGGAAGGATAGGTATAAACCTTGGTTAAAAAGTGATGAAGGGACAGTGACAATTGAAGATGGCCATTATGCTACATCAGGAAATCCAAGGCTCTATTTCACTTACAATAGTAATGTTAGAGACATCAACAATATAGTGAGTAAAAACTGGAATATCCTCAGAAGTGATAGGAAGCTGAGTGAGTTAGTGGGTTCAAGACCAAATATTGGTTATAGACGTAATAAAAACTTGAAAGATTTGTTATGCAATGAAAAGAATGTGGAACAGACCAGACAACCCTTTATGAACTTGGGTAGTACAACATGTGGCAAGGCATGCTATATTAACAAAAATAACAATATTTTTATACATCCTAATAGTGGTAAGATTTTTGAATTTAAGGGTAGAACCAATTGCAGAACACATAATATAGTATATATAGCTGAGTGTTCAGCATGCACCTCTTTCTATGTGGGTATGACCAATAACATGTTTAAGGTTAGGATATTACAACATTTATGCTCCATAAGGAATAAGGATACGCATAATGCGTTATATAAACATGTTGAGACTCATCCCTCACATTCCTTTAGATTCAGAGCCATAGCCAACGTGACTATGAATATACGTGGAGGAGACATAAAAGCACATACTGAGTTTCTTGAATCACGCTGGATAATAGAATTACAAGCACATAGGGAACCAGGATTAAATGACCTGGTCCCTTTAAAACCGGCCTTGCAAAAGAGGCGTGTTTTTTATTAAATGTTTTTATTGCTTTTAACATTTGATTGGCTGTTTTGAGGCCTTACCTCATCATCTGTGATGTATATAATTATTTGTCAATGATTTTTAAAATGTCTGAAGAAGGGTTTTATCCCGAAAGCGCTAACTTGTGGATTATTTGGTTTATTAAAAAAGGAGTTCGTACAGCAGTGTCCTGCCTTTCTTTTCTTTTGCATGATTTGAAGTTGTGATGGTACCATGTGTGACTGGGTATGTATTGTGTGTGGTTACCTTCTCCTCCTGTCTGGTCTTGCCAGTCCTATGTTGAGAGAGCTCAGCCTCCAGTTTGGCCGTATAGTTGCATCTCTCGCATGTATTTGTGTTTTGTGGGAGAAGGAGAGGATTGTTCAGGTACATGAGGCAATTGTAACATTGCCTCAATATTCCCAGGTTCACCAGTTGAGCTGGAGAGGACACTAGCAACTGATCCCTCGACATACTAGAAGTAGTAGATAAAGAGACTTTCAAAGGACTCGGGGGGGAAGTGGGTTTTAGGCTGGTGGGGTACTATCTATAATAAGAGTGCTTTATCAAGGTGCAAGTACTGTAGGAGTAAGTGCTAGGCTTTACAGATAGAGAATAGTCTACTTGGGAATCAAGTAGAGATGAACTTTTCAGTTATAGGATATGCTGGTTAGATCAGCAGTACAGCTCGAGGAAGGTAGTTCTAAGGGAAAATTGGAAGAGTGGAATTTAGATGGCCCAAATAGTTTAACCTTGTTTAACCGCTGCTCTTGTGTGCAACAGTGAACTCAGCTAAATCGCTTTACGCATGCTTAGCGTGTTTTATAGCAGGGGCTGAAGGGAGCTAGGAATTGGCCCAAACGACCAATGGACTACTAGTTTCTGGCTGAAACTTCACCAAATCAGACAAAAAAGCCGCTCAGTGCTTCCCACTCCCACTGGTAAGCAAAGAAACTTCCCTCCTTCCTAATAAGGCAATGGATCAGTAACAGGAACTAAAAACAAAGCCCAGGGATCAGCAACTCTGAAACTGGACTACTCTAGTTCAGTAAGGCGGAAAACAAGAGATTTTTGTTTTATTACAGAGACAAGGAAAAAACAGACAGTAAATGCTATAAATGCTGTAAATCGGCTAGTGCACTTTAGTGTGTAGCCTACAGAAACAATTTGCAACAATTAGTAACTTAAAGTGCAATAAACAGTGTAAAATGCAGAAATCACTTAAAGTAGCAGTAAAACAGGCTAAAATGCAGTCGCTAGCTTAAATAACAGTGGGAAAGCCACAAAAATACTTATATCTGGTAGAAAGTCACTCTTTTAGCTCTCTGCTGCTTGGATCACTCTGCAGGCCACCACGAGGATCTGGGCTGCGTTGGTACAAGCTGGAAAACGCTGTTTAGTGTGTTTTATAGCAGGGGCTGAAAGGAGCTAGAATTGGCCCAAAACGACCAATGGACTACTAGTTTCTGGCTGAAACTTCACCAAATCGGACAGAAAGGCTGCTCAGTGCTTCCCACTCCCACTGGTAAGCAAAGAAACTTCCCTCCTCCCTAATAAGGCAATGGATCAGTAACAGGAACTAAAAACAAAGCCCGGGATCAGCAACTCTGAAACTGGACTACTCTAGTTCCGTAAGGAAAACAAAAGATTTTTTGTTTTATTACAGAGACAAGGAAAAACAGACAGTAAATGCTATAAATGCTGTAAATCGGCTAGCACTTTAGTGTGTAGCCTACAGAAACAATTTGCAACAATTAGTAACTTAAAGTGCAATAAACAGTGTAAAATGCAGAAATCACTTAAAGTGGCAGTAAAACAGGCGAAATGCAGTCGCTAGCTTAATAACTGTGGGAAAGCCACAAAAAATACTTATATCTGGTAGAAAGTCACTCTTTTAGCTCTCTGCTGCTTGGATCACTCTGCAGGCCACCACGAGGATCTGTGCTGAGTTGGTACAAGCTGGAAAACGCGCGTTTAGCGTGTTTTATAGCAGGGGGCTGAAAGGAGCTAGGAATTGGCCCAAAACAACCAATGGACTACTAGTTTCTGGCTGAAACTTCACCAAATCGGACAAAAAGGCTGCTCAGTGCTTCCCACTCCCACTGGTAAGCAAAGAAACTTCCCTCCTCCCTAATAAGGCAATGGATCAGTAACAGGAACTAAAAACAAAGCCCAGGGATCAGCAACTCTGAAACTGGACTACTCTAGTTCAGTAAGGTGGGAAAACAAGAGATTTTTTTGTTTTTTTACAGAGACAAGGAAAAAAACAGACAGTAAATGCTATAAATGCTGTAAATCGGCTAGCGCACTTTAGTGTGTAGCCTACAGAAACAATTTGCAACAATTAGTAACTTAAAGTGCAATAAACAGTGTAAAATGCAGAAATCACTTAAAGTAGCAGTAAAACAGGCGAAATGCAGTCGCTAGCTTAATAACAGTGGGAAAGCCACAAAAAATACTTATATCTGGTAGAAAGTCACTCTTTAACTCTCTGCTGCTTGGATCACTCTGCAGGCCACTACGAGGATCTGTGCTGAGTTGGTACAAGCTGGAAAACGTGTTTAGCGTGTTTTATAGCAGGGGGCTGAAAGGAGCTAGGAATTGGCCCAAAACGACCAATGGACTACTAGTTTCTGGCTGAAACTTCACCAAATCGGACAGAAAGGCTGCTCAGTGCTTCCCACTCCCACTGGTAAGCAAAGAAACTTCCTCCCTCCTAATAAGGCAATGGATCAGTAACAGGAACTAAATACAAAGCCCAGGGATCAGCAACTCTGAAACTGGACTACTCTAGTTCAGTAAGGCGGAAAACAAGAGATTTTTTTTTGTTTTTTACAGAGACAAGGAGAAAACAGACAGTAAATGCTATAAATGCTGTAAATCGGCTGACTTTAGTGTGTAGCCTACAGAAACAATTTGCAACAATTAGTAACTTAAAGTGCAATAAACAGTGTAAAATGCAGAAATCACTTAAAGTAGCAGTAAAACAGGCAAAATGCAGTCGCTAGCTAAATAACAGTGGGAAAGCCACAAAAATACTTATATCTGGTAGAAAGTCACTCTTTAGCTCTCTGCTGCTTGGATCACTCTGCAGGCCACCACGAGGATCTGTGCTGAGTTGGTACAAGCTGGAAAACGTGTTTAGCGTGTTTTATAGCAGGGGCTGAAAGGAGCTAGGAATTGGCCCAAAACGACCAATGGGCTACTAGTTTCTGGCTGAAACTTCACCAAATCAGACAAAAAGGCTGCTCAGTGCTTCCCACTCCCACTGGTAAGCAAAGAAACTTCCCTCCTTCCTAATAAGGCAATGGATCAGTAACAGGAACTAAAAACAAAGCCCAGGGATCAGCAACTCTGAAACTGGACTACTCTAGTTCAGTAAGGCAGGAAAACAAGAGATTTTTTTTTTTTTTTACAGAGACAAGGAAAAAAACAGACAGTAAATGCTATAAAAACAATTCACATGCAGTGCAAGCTGGCACACTTGAGTATGTAGAAATATTAGTCCACACACAGTATGAAAAAAATGTAATTAAATTAAAAGGACTAAAAGCAAGTGCAGAAAGGGTTTATTAGATAGAATAAAGAGATGGGACTGGGGAGTGTCCTAGATCAAATCTACAGTGGGGCGGGCACTGCAAAAGCCACCAAATTTAAACTACATCCAAGAACAGGGAGGGGGGGGGGTGGAGAAGACAGTTTCAACAGAGCTAGATCTGAGGAATCAGTCCAAGTTATAACAACCACAATAAAATGCAAGAAATATACTTAAATCAGCTTATGTCCAGTTGATGTATGCAGACAAATCTCAGTAGCAAGCAACTCTACTTAAAATGATTACCAGAGATGTAACCAACACAGGTTTTAATGTTAACAGAAAACCCCCCAAGCTAATTAACACTTAAAGGAATTTCAGAGCAGTTTAACAACTAGTGCAGAGCTTCAGACACACACACACAAGACAGTTTCAACAGAGCTTGAATTGAGGAATCAGTCCAAGTTATAACAACCACAATAAAATGCAAGAAATATACTTAAATCAGCTTATGTCCAGTTGATGTATGCAGACAAATCTCAGTAGCAAGCAACTCTACTTAAAATGATTACCAGAGATGTAACCAACAACAGATGTAACCATATAATCTGCTATTAATGTTCTGTGCATTGGTTTACATTTCAGTTTGTCAGACCTGAATATATAGGAGAAACAGACAAATGCAGGTTATGTAAAACAGAAATGGAAACAGGTATACATCTTGCTGCTGGGTTTGATAGACTAATGGGAGAGGGCCTGTACACTGAAAGGCATAATAATGTGGCAAGACTATTGCATTGGGGATTGTGCAAATATTACATTATTGAAGCAGCTGAGAAGCATTGGAAGCATGAGTCACAACGAATTATAGAGAATGATAAAGTTTATATCATATGGGGTTACCCATTACCAACAATTCAAAAATAGATGCAAGAAAACCAGATATACCACACAAAGAAGACAAAAGTAGCATTGATCATTGAAATTCCTAAACCCAGTGATGACATTGCCTTACATACAGAGAGACACAAAGTTATAAAATACCAGGATTTGCTGGCAGAAATGAAGGCAGTGTGGAAGAAGGATATCCAGACAGTTCAAATAGCAGTATGAACAATGGGTTTTGTAAAAAAAGAATTTGCAGTCTTATTTAGATATGCTACCAATACACATAACTCTGTATGAATCAGAAAAGAAGTCAATTCTGGGCATATCAAAGACTGAAACAATACTAATTTCATGAACTTTAATCATACTTTCAGTTAGGAATGGAGTCTATTCCTGTCATGGTATTAGAAACCCAAAAGACATGGAGAAATTAATATGAAACTTTTTGTTATTGTTTTAATTTCCAGATGTGCCCATGTTCAGGTCATATGTAATATGCAGTAAAAAAGAAAAGGTTTTGAAGTAAGGGTATAGCCAGACATATTAAGTATATTCAAATGAATGCATTTTTTCTGAGCATCTCTTGCAAATATAATGGCTGATGGAGCTCTAAACACCTACAGTTGTCTAAAGTAACATCTCCAACATAGTTTTGCATACTGTAGTATACAGTGTGACTTGAAAAAGTACTTATAAGGCTAGTGTATGTACAACATGTCACAATGTTCTGTCTCATCTTATAGAAGCTGTTAATAAAAAATGTGAAAACATCCAGCTTGTCTCCTCTGTGTCTCTATTTGGCCATCATGTGCTACAGTATACATTATGAGCCCAATGTTGCATACTGTCAAAGTGGAACATACCATTCACTGAGAAATTTGACTGTCACCAATATTTGGCCAAGCACTTACAAAATAGCTCAAAAGTGTATTGTTTGCCTGGTGAAACTCCACTCTGGAAAGTTATCAAAAAAGCAGAAAAACATAGAAATTCCTGCTAGACCACCAGGAAAACATTATTATACAAGTAACCATACACTGAGACCAAATCATCATGAAAATGAGAAAACAACTTTTGTTAACCAAAAAGCCAGTGAATAAAATGGTACCAAGCAGGCATATCCAAAAACAAGCAACAGTTTTGGAAAAATGAATAATGCAATGTTTTGAATAAGCCATGGCTCAGAAATTAAAGATAAACTAGGAAAGGAAATCATGCAGGCAAAAAAAAAAACATGCTCCTTTCAAAGTCAGACACATTCTGGACTTTTGCTGTAGCTCTTAAGCTCAGTCACCATACTATTTTGCTTACAGTTGATTCATTTTTTATTACTTTCATATTGCCACCCACTCTTTTATCAACAGTGGTACTTCAGGTCAATGTGGAAGAAAGTTGGAAGCAATGCTTGCAAAACTTCAAACTTTATACAAAGATCACAATTCTATCTGGGCAATCACAACAGATTGATTTGGCCATTACTACTAAGAAGATTAAACTTTTGGCACAGAGGAAAGGAGCCCTAACTGAATCTCATAGACTGGGACTCAATAAGCTGTCCCAGCAGTGGATGAGCCTGGCAGGGAGGGAGGGAGAGGAGTGAAGTGTGGTCTGCTTACCTCTTTTTAGGGAGAAGGGATAGCACACACTAAGGAAGCACTTGTGGTGGTAAGATTTCTCAGATGAAGACCTGGTGAAACTAACTCCTGGGCTTGAGTTTGGTGAGAGGGGTTGCTTGCTGGTACATGTCCCTTGTAGTAGTGAGGGACAACCCAGAACCATGAACCCATTGCCCATGCTACCTTCCTTATCATCCTGATCTTGCAGTGAAAGATAGCACATATACAAAAATGTACCAACCACCCCTGATGGCTAACTCAGTAATGGCTCTTCCCATTTGACCCTCACCCTAGTGATGGGAAACTAGTGGGTTCATAGGCAGGGAGGGGGATGAAGATCAGCAGGTAGTATTGAAAAGTATGAAGAAAAAACAAGTTTAAGCAGAAGCTGGAGCTCAAAGAAGCTTGGAATCTATTTGACATTTGTTTTTCACTAGAAATTAGGTATCATAAACTTCTGTTGATGCTTACATGTCTGAACTGAGGCAATGAGCCAAAGACTGTGAACCTGCACTGATACAATGGTTTGTGGTATTAAGGATTACAAACTGCAAAATATACTACTGTCACAGTCTGAGTTCATTTTGGACAAAGCTGTGAATGTGTCTAGAGCAGCACAACTTACCAACATGACAATGAAACAGCTCATAAAGAATCTAGATGTTTAGGTGTATAAACATAGAATGAAGCTAAAACCCACACACATCAGACAAAATAACTATGTTAAATACAATGGGAAAAAACTGAATGCTTTAAATAATATGGCATTGAAGAGGCCAAAAAAATTCAACTCAGCAACTGTCATTTTGTTTAAAGTGTGCTTATCAGCATAAGTATCTAAGTCTAGCAAGCAGTAGAGAATGCAATAAATGTGGACTACCAAACCATTTGTTCTCAAGTCTGCAAGTCTAGAAAAAAAGCTGCAGAAAATATTTAACAAATGACTGATGCAAATAAAGTTAGTGACTGTTCCCTCATTTACTTAAATAACTCTGCCTGACTCAAATAATTATGTTACTCTAATGGATTTTTTTTTTTTTTTTGGTCATGCTGCTTATGTCTAGAGACTGTGCCCGCCATTTCTTCAGTGGGCAGAGAAACTCAGTAGTGATCTCACTATAGTAGAAGTAACTGGGGAAATCTCTCATTTAAGCTTGATACCACATCAGAAAGTATTATCATAAAAGAGAGTGCTTTTAGAGAATGAACCTTGAAAAGCTTATTGTCAAAGCCTATAGGTTGACTACTGGCTTACTCTTCTCACAGACTGAAATGCAATCAGTGGGTCCAAAAGAAATGTGTTGTGTGCATATCAAATCAAATAAAACAATTTACTGTTCCAGGTTGTGTCAATACAGCAATGAAATATTTTGGGCAGACTAATCTGTGAACAGTTGAGGAAGGTAAATTAAAATTGTAGTTTGTAGATGTGAGAGCATAACAGTAGAGGTCAGTATGCAGTCTCTCACTGTCATTTGCTGACTCATCCAATGATTCATGTCTCTGAATTCAGTGATTTATAGACTCCGAAAACATTGTTGACATGCTTTTGAGGCATTCACAAAGGTTTTAGTTTACATATTCATGAGGCAAAGATTTCGCAAATTCAAACAATTGAGCTTCTTATGGCAAAATGCCAAGTACAGTGTGCAATAATGTGGGAATGAGAAATGCAAGCAGAAGCAGTTGATGTTGGCAGTTTGCTACAGGAATTCATACACAATACTGAACAAGGCATAGAGCTAGAAGATATGCTAAAATATATTGCAATGTCAGGATGGCCGATGAAAAGAAAAGAAGCTCTGCTGGCATTCTAAATGTTCTAACTTTCCATTATCAGTTTCATGTGTCACAAGAACTGTTGTTCAAAGCCAATGAAGTGATTGTACTTAACCAGCTATGAAAGGAAATGCTGGAAAAATCCACAAAGTGTACTAGGGCATTGATAAGTATAATGAAAGGAAATGTGACATCATATTTTGCTGTGGTGTGTGTCATCAAATAGAGCCTGTGATGTGTGCACCAGTTATGGAGCTTAAATCTGCACTATTGCCACCAAATTATTTGATGCGTCTGTAGGAGTTAGGGCATTTTGATTTCTACCACTAACACCAAATAAGTGAGGAACAGAGGCACAGGCCTTAATTCCACACCACTACCACTAATTATGGATGGAAAGGGAAGGGGTAATTATCCTTAAGTGCTTACAGCAAATATGCACTGCTACCTTGGGTTATAACCAAAACCTACCATCTCCAAATAAGCTTTACATAGTACATCTAAAAATAGTGATATGGGACAGTTCTAGCCAAGAAGTGATTGTTTGCCAGATAAAGAGATTGTTACAGAGGTGTGCATTTATTATAAGTGTAACAATGCACTGCCCGATAGGTCATATGAATTATTGGAGGAGACCTAGACACGACACTGTTGAATTTGACTGTTGCACCTACTATGACCTCGCTGTACTGTTTTAGTCCTACTAGATGACTCATCAACATTTGACATGGTAGACCATTTCATATTACTTCACTGGCTTAAACATTACTGTGACATCACTGGGGTAGTCATGAACTGGTTCATTTACTGGGGCTAACTCTTCAGCTTCCTCCTCTCTGAATTGTAGTGTTCTACTGGCTGCCATATGTATTCTATTATTCAGTTAAAGAGTTGCATTATCATTGCATTACCGCTCCTTCCTTCAGAACTCTATGCCAACAATTAGCCAGGTAGTTCATGATCTGGAATGTGGCTGTGCCTGAATGGTCAATAAACTGCTCAAGCTCTGCAACATTAAGACAGTGGCAGTGGTCATACACGCCACACTTAAGTACTCCCTAATCATAGTTTTGACTCCCGGTATCATTTATAGTAGAAATAAACTGTAGTTTGTGCCAAAGATGTGTGATTTAGGTGTGATTACTGATGACAGGTTGACATTCAAGCACCAGGTTTCATCTGTCATCAAATCCTCTCATTTCCATTTTAAGTGTATTGTCCTTATCAAACAGCTTATTCCACATTCTGGTCATTTAATTATAGTATATACCAAAGATGAGCTATCCTAATGTCCTTTAACTGGGGTGCCTAAACACAGAGCTTGATCACTTGCAGCTGATACAAAACTCAGTAGCTTTACTACAAACAGTAACATGCAGTTACCAGTATATCACATTGCTTCTACAGGGTATGCACTAGCTGACAGTTAAGCAATGCATCATCTTGACTGGTATACCTAGCCACACATGGTTTGTGTCCCCCTTTCTTCAAGTTCTCTTGGCCTAGTATTCTCCCCAATCCCTGTGTTTGGCCTGCAAGGGACTGCTAACAGTTTTGACAGTACAACTTGAGCTTTCTGAGATTCAGGCTTTTGTATAACAGCGACAAAGACTCTGGCTTGATGAGGATGCACCAGTGGTAGCCAGGTTTAAGAGCTGCTTAGAAACATATCTATTTGAGCTTGCCTTTAGCTCAATTTGCTTTGTATTTCTGGTTTAATCTGTTGACAACTTGTATGGTAAACATTCTATCTTCTTATATTTGTTTTACAGTTATTAATCTTAATCTATTTCTAATTTAGCAATTTCTTTTGATTTATTTTATCTTTTATCTTATTTATTTTGACATTTGTTAATGAGGTATGTAAATACAGATCCGAGTCTAAATACACAAATAATTCTTAATGCATAAGAAATTCTAAATACAGAATATATGCTAAAAACTGAAAAGAAAAGAAACAGAGTAAAATACTACAAAAAACATGTTGAAGAGGATGGTAAATAGAAGGAATAAGAAGGATAATAAAACAATAGGCTGAATATTTGCCTGTGGTACTATGGATGGTGTAAACAACAGTGGGCTTCTAGATCAGAAGAGTCTGATGAATTTTATAGTGTCACACAAGTATGCTGCTTGTATTAGAGGAAGGGGAGAAAGTGATAGGCAAGTGAAGTGAAGAATGAGTGGGGATAGAGTAAAATGGGGTATTAGGAAGTTAGAGATGGGGCTGAAAGAGGAGGATAAAAGAAGGTGAGGTAAGAGCAAAACAGTGAGAAGTGATGGGTGAGGAGGAGGAGATGAGAGAGTTAGGTTGGATTTTGGTAGGAGCAGAGCCATGAATTCAGAAGTGTCTCTTTTAAAGCCTTTTTGAAGTTGAGGGTATTTCATATAGTTCTGATAGTTAGAGGAAGTTTGTTCCAGGTAAAGGCTACAGAGTAGCTATATAATTTTTGCCCTATTCTTCTTTTGGGCTTAAAGATTTCCAACAGAAGCTGGTCAAAACTCTGGAGAGAGTGATTAGGAGTATAGAAGGTGATGAGGGTAAGAGATGGAAAGGCAGGAGGTAGGTTTGTAAATAATGGAGTGAATAAGGAGGTAGGTTTGTAAATAATGGAGTGAATAAGGAGCAATTGAGATAGGAGGAGATGGTGAGGGAGCTCAAGCGAATTTAAGGATTTAAGAAAAAGACAGTGGTGTGAGTTGTAAGATTGATTTGTGGTGAACCTAGCGATTTTATTATATAAGAGTTCAAATCTAGATTTTAGGGAGGATTGCAGGCTGGTTAAGATAGGAGAGGCATAGAGTAGAGTGGAAAGAAGATAGGCTTAGGCAAGGGAGAGTCTAGAGTCCTGTTTCTATAGGGCAGGCCAAGTTTGTGGTGATTTTTTTATACAATTTTGAACATGAAGATCAAATTTTATTTGGTCATCAGTGATAACACCCAGGAGCTTGGTGTGTGTTTTTATATTTATTATGGTGTTTGTTAGATTAGGGATTAGGGATTTTACTGTGTTGTTAAGGAATGTGATAGTGAAGGAAGATTTAAGATGAGAATGAGATTTTGGGACAAATAGGAGAAGTTTAGTTTTTTTGGGGGGTTGAGTATAAGTTAATTGTCTGTTAACCACATTTTGACAGAGTTGAAGAAGTTTTGGCTGATAGTGTGAAGGTGCTAAAGATTATCAGATGTGCAGATTGATAGTGGAGTCATCAGCATATTGTATAGGAGAGGGCTGAGAGCAGGAAGTCTGTAGACAGTTAGTGTTGAATAATAATGGTCAAAGAATGGAACTTTGTGGTACTCCGGTATTAACAGGGAGGAAGTGTGAGAGGGAGGAGAGCCACTTAATGGACTGTTGTCTGTTGGTTAGGTAGCTGGAGAACCATTTCATAGGATCACAGGAGGTTACTAGGCTATTGTCCCTAGGGCCTTTACAAGCCTAGCCATGTTTTACCCTTGTTTCTTTCATAGACTGAGAGAAATAGCCTATATTAATGCATGAATTTATGATCAGCACCGATTGCCCCTATCCAAGAGGGACATAGGTGAAACCCTGGGTTGAATTTACAGTTTCCCATCCACTTGCACAAGTTACACTTAAATAGGGTCATTGAGGAGCTTTGTTTAACTTGAATGGGGAGTTTGGTCCAGAGGAATGCCAGCCTCTGTCTCTCCAGCAAGTCCTGTTTACGTTCCAGGTTAGGTTAAGGTCTCTACAGCGAGTGAGTCTTGTCCCATTAGATTTGTGGATGTGCAGCATTTCTATTAAGGCAGGATCTGAAACTGCTCTGTAGTCCAGGCACAAGTCACCTCTAAGCAGTTTATATGATACAGAGTATAGTGACAGTGCCTTCAGTCTGTCCGTGTAGGTCATGTCATGCAGGCCTTGAACTTTCTTGGTGAGAAATCTCTAAGGTCTCTCCAGCTGCTGCAGGTGTCTGGTGAGGTATATACAGAAGTGAGCATTGTAATCTGTTATTGGTCTGATGAGGGATGAGTACAGAGGAGTTATAACCTCTTTCATTTTGAATGCTATTCCCTTACTTATGAGATGTACAGTATAAAAGGAATTCCTCACCACTGTGGCTACACGATGATTGAAGTTAAGGCTGCTATCAACCTACGTTCCCAAGTCTCTCACAACTTGACTTGAATTTAGGGGGACATTGTTAATGTTGTAATTTGCTGGGACTTCACCTTTACCAAAGGGGATGATAATGCATTTTTTTTGCATTAAGTTTGAGTTTGTGGCTTTGGCACCAATCATTTGTCTGTGTAAGCAATTTTTGTAGTACATTGACATTGTTTTGGGTTTCAGTGATTGCACACAGTTTGCAGTCATCAGCAAACTTGGTAAGCCACAGGCCATCTATTGTTGCCTGAACGTCTGAGAAATAGATTCCAAACAGAAGTGGACCCAGCACAGATCCTTGTGGAACACCACTAGTAACAGGTCTGCTTGTAAGAGGTGGAACCCCCTACTTTGACCATATGCGTTTGGTCAGTGAGCCAGTTTTCAACCCATCTAATGACATATGGGTTTATCCCCAGCTGGGTGAGTTTATCAATGATTCCTGAGTAGGGAATGGTGTCAAAGGCCTTCACTAAGTCAAGATATGCAGTATGTACTGTTTTGTCTTCATGCAAGGCTTTGGTGACATTTTCAAAGAAGCCCACCAGGTTTAACAAGCATGGCCTACCTTTAACGAAATCAAACTGGATTGGGTCAAAAGTTTGAAGGTCTCCTATTGATTAATCCATGATGATTCTTTCCAGAGCCTTACAGATAAAGCTGATTAGGCTTATGGGTCTATAATTCCCAGGTCAGTTGAAGGACCCCCTTTGTGCAAAGGGATCACAGTTGCAGGTTTCCATTCAGGTGGGACAAAGCCAGTAGTTCAACTGTGGATGAAGAGAGTACCCAATAGTTCTGCCAGCTTCTGTTTTACACCATTTAGCCTGGGATGTTGTCCAGTCCCATACAGGCTGTGTTTTTTGGCCTTGGAGATGGTGGTTATGACCTGCTCATTGGAGATACTAAATAAAGGACTGGTGATGGGTATATTTTGGGGTATGATTGGTAGAGACAGTGGAGTGAAGTTTTTGCTGAGCCTGGCTGCTAGCAGTTTGGGAATTTTGGCAAGTTCCATATAAATGGTACTGCTCACTACTAGTTCAACTCAAATCTGAACCTTGCCTTTAAGATTTCAGATGTAGTTATAGAATGATTAGCATTAGTCAGGGATGCTAATCTGGTTTTGTAGTTAGCTTTGGAGGACTTAACAAGATGTCTAATTTGCTTATTTAAGCTGTGGAGGGTGTCTTTCCTCTGCTGAGACCTTTCCTTCTTGTTCTTAGTCAGCAGTTTCTTTCTCTTGTTGCATAACTTATTTATGCTGGATGTCCACCAGGGTGGTTTGTTTTTTTGTGAGGATCCTAATTTAGTCTGTTTCGGTTCATCTGAGTCTATACACATGTATAGGTGCTTATACAAGGCATTAGTGTATCCTCAGTATGGCAGACACTACTGTTGGTGATGAGCAGGGGTTTGAAACTATTTATGCCATGGTGTAGTAGGCTATAGTTTGCTTTGGAGAAATGTTTTAACCTTTATGCTCGGGGAGGGGGGGGGTCAGTTGTGTTCTTTACTTCGAATGAAACATATTTGTGTTCTGACCTTACCAGGGAGAGCAACACACATGGGGTGGTGCAGCAATGTCCCATGTTGGTGTGCACTAGATCAAGGATATCTGAGCCCCTTGTGGGGGTGCCAACTATCTGTTCCAGAGCGTTTGTGTTAACAAAGTCCAGGAACCTTAGGGCAAGCATCTTAGTGGTCATATATGTTGCCCAATTGATGGGGGTATAGTTAAAGTCATTCATGACTACGGTGTTTGGCTGTATTGTGAGTGACTCAAGTAGGTCTAGGTGGGCACTGTGGTTTACCTGGTTCATGGTGGGGGACCTAAAGCTAATAATGATGTGGAGGAGGGTGTCTTCCCTACATAAGCTGGACTTGGAGTAGCTCTAGGGAGTCATACTGTTTAACCAGTCTTGTGGTGTATTTGTCTTTTATGAAGATGAATACATCTCCCCCTTTGGTTCTTTCATGTTAATTCTACAGTCTGAATGTGTGGAAGGTATTGTAGCCTTGTACAGCCATGGTACTCTCTGTGGCCTTGAACCATGTCTGTGACACTACACAGACATCTGTGTCTTCAAAGTAATGAGGGCTTCCAGTGAATGCAGTTTCTGATTTAGACGTCTCCATTAAGCAGCATAACCTTGTGTTTATCTCTAGAAGATTTTTTTTCTGGGAATTTTGCTCTTATGACATTGTCTAAAAAGGCACTATTGAGGAGGCAGATACCTTAGCCAGTAACTGAAAGCCAAGAGGTGACAGGTGAAAACCATTCCTAGTAAAGCAGAGTGGTTTTGCAACCATGTTGACACACACTGACAGATATTGGATCCCCCTGGATTGACACCAAAAGCTAAGCCAATTGTTAAAGCCAACCATTTCTGTTTGTAGTGAAGCATCATCCTGGATGAAGGTAGAATGTTCCTTAGGGCTAGGGACATACCTTCATGGGACACAGTCTTGTCTCTCTTTATATAGTCCAGTGACATACATCTCAAGTCATTCACTCCAACATGGACTATAATAGAGTCATAACATTACTTGTTGTTGAAAACTTGAATGTGTGCATGGTTTGGTGGATCCTGGCACCGTACAGGCAGCTGTCCATGACCTTCTCCTTGTCCATTCTGGAGAGTGGTACATCTGTGTGTCTCACAATGGAGTCACCTATGACCAAGACATTTGGTTTTGAGGCATTTTGCCTTAAGGGCTTGTTGGGTGAGGCATTGATGTGTGTATTTATATGTGTAGTGGATGCTGTTGGGACTGCATTGTGTATGGACAGTTTGCGTTTGGGAGGTCTCTGTTCTTTTGGTATACTTCTAGTGAGTACCTCCACGTATGTGGATTTATGCATTTTGTTGTGCTTTTGTGGAAGATGTGAGGTGTGTGTGCTGACAACCTGTTTGGTATCTGATTTGCTGTTTCATGATAAAGACCATTGATTCCAGATTTGTAGTATAGCTACATCTCTCACATATTGTACAAATATGTTTTAGGAATAATTGCCTCAGGATGCCCATATCCATCAGATTGGCTGGAAAAATGGTGGGAAACTGTCTGTCCATTAAGCCATAAATATGCTATCTCAAAGGTTTCAAGGCAGACAGAGACAGAAAGTCTGTACTGGGAAGCTTTCTGCAATGTCTTTGTGGTGAACTAATTGCTGCTCTGGAAGTGTAGAGGAATTCAATTTTTTTATGACTTCCAGTACCTGACAAAGATTTGAGCAAAAGTCCTTGTATGTGCATTTTTACAGGTATGTGTTAAGTCTTGCAAGCTTCCGGTAATGGAGGGTTTGTATGGGAACTAGAAGTCAGATGACAAGAAGTGATGTCTATCTGAAAGCTATCAGAGCAGTAATATTTTAGATATTATTTTGAGGAGTTTCTTAGTAAGACAGAGCATTCTGCATTCTGTCTTGGGCCTGACAACAACAAGAAAGACCACTGCCCTGCTTGCTCTATTACATACCTTATTAAGGTATAGTAACTCTCTTAGACACGGTCAGGAATATAGTCAAGTTTAGTTTAGATGGTGGGAGGTTGGTATAATGGTTAGGGTGTTTACCTTATAAACACAAGGTACAGGGTCTGATTTTTCCATGGGGCAATTGGCTAGACTTAAAATGGCCCACAAAGGCAGTTAGCCTAGTACTAATATATGAACCTAGATATTGTTTTTCTTTATTTGTCTGAGCCTTCCTGCAATGTTATTTTAAATATTTTCTGTGGTTTTGAACTCTGACGTTACTGTAAATATATATGTAGTACTTTTTTGTTCTTTTATCATTTTTTATTATTAAGTATATTTAAACCTTTCATTGTAACTGATCTTTGTAGAGATATTTAAGTTCTGAGTGTACTTGCATATTTATTTTGTGACACTGTGTGGGCCACTCCTAATAGCCATATAGCCCACAGACTCAGTGTGCCACTCAACTACAGTCAATAAGGTACAACAACGTACCCAACACACTAGTCATAGGTGACTCTATAGTCAGGCACACTGATGTCCCACTCACCAGGCTAAACAAGGAGCATGTTACTGTCAGCTGCCTGTCGGGTGCCAGGATCCTCTACATTACCCACGCACTCAGGTCACTCCACAACTAGTACAAATATGACTCTGTCATTGTCCATGTTGGTGTGAATGACCGGAGACGTACCTCCCTGGACTACATGAAAAGAGACATGGAAGAGCTTTCCGATCTTGTAGCCCAGGCAGGTATGACCCTAGCCCTGACTAGCATTCTGCCATCACCCAGAATGATGCCACAGTACAAGGACAAAATGATTGACTTCAACAATTGGCTAAGCTTCTGGTGCCATTCTAAAGGGATCCAGTATCTGTCTGCCTGGAATGACATGGTCGACAGACCATGATGCTTTGCCAGAGATGGCCTGCACCTGTCACCCCTGGGATTCTGGATACTGGCTAAGGCTCTTGCCGCCCCTATAGTGCCTTTTTTAGGCAAGGTTCAAATGACAAATTCACCACCATAACAGGAACAGGCAAGCAAAAACTGAGGGTGATGCTACTCAATGCCAGAAGTCTAAATCTCAAAATGCACTCACTCGAGGCACTCCTTAAAATGGAGAACATCAATATCTGTGAAGTGACTGAGACCTGGTTCAAGGCTCCAGAGAGCACCTTTTCATTACCAGGCTATAACTCATACCACACTTTTCGGCCATGTAACCAGGACCGGACCACCAAAGGTGGAGATGTATCCATATTCATTAAGGATATCTACACCTCCAGGCTAGTTGCTCAGCATAATGCAGCCGATGTTATCCAAGTGCAACTAACTCTGGAAAAAACTGCAATCCAAATTGTAGATTGCTACAGATCACCCACCTTGCCCCAGGATTCCCACTCCTCGTTTCTTGGTGTACTGGAAAATATTAGGGTTCAACCAAACACCCTAATAATGGGTGATTTCAACTACCCCACCATTAACTGGGAAAACTACTCATGTACCAACTCCTTCACTCAACGCTTTCTGGAATTCATAAACTCCAATGCCCTGGATCAACTTATCCACACCCCTTCCAGGGGCAACAATATCCTAGGTCTAGTCATTACCAATATGAGTGACTGGTGTTCCACACCTGAAGTAAATGCCTCATTGGTCCGATCCGACCATAAGCTAATTAGCCTAGATATCCAAATCCTGCCTCCACCCCCCATTAAGGAAACCATGATAAAAAATTTCTCCAAAGCCAACTTCATGCTTCTTAAGACAGAAGTGGTGAACTTCATGACACCCATGCAGATGGACAGTACAGTTACGACTATTGAATCCTTCACAATTGCACTTTATAAGCATTTACATGAGTGCATGGATCGTGCTATCCCGAACAGAACCAAGATGCTATCCTCCAAAAAAAGGAAGCCAATTTGGTGGTCCCCTGCCATAAACAGACTGTACAACAGAAGGAAGAAACTCTTGCAAACGAGAGTAAAATCCCATGAGTGTAGGAGCTCCTTGGTCAGCCTCAGTAAGAAGCTGCGATCCCTGATAAAATCCTCCAAAGCTAGTTTGGAAAACAAAATCACCACTGATTCTAAGGACAACCACAAAGCATTCTATAGCTATGTCAAGAATCTGAATGGCAACACTCAGATCTGCTCTGAGTTACAGCACAATGGCACTAAATATACAGACCCAAATGATATTGCCAACATCCTGGCAGATAGGTTCAGTGCTAACTTTAACTCTCTCTCACCCCCTAAAGAGCCCATCTCTATACCGGAAGAATGCAAAGTTACTGTAATCACGGCTGCACAGGTAAAAACCACACTCTCCAAAGCCAAGAACACAGCATCCATGGGACCAGACAACATCCCAGGCTGCGTTCTACATGAACTACAGAACGAACTGACACCCCACCTAAGTACCATGTTCAATCATAGCCTCACCTCAGGCTTTGTGCCTGCTGAATGGTGCACAGCAACAGTTATCCCACTCCAAAAGGGGGGAGCCACCATGGACCCTGGGAACTACCACCTCATTAGCCTAACGAGCCTGGTCTGCAAGGCCATGGAACGTCTCATCATGGAACTTATAAACAAAGACATTGGTAATCTCCAAACTCTGGATCCCACCCAGTTTGGGTTTGTAAAAGGCAGATCATGCCTCCTAAACCTAATAGACTTCTTTGAAGCAGTCACCAAAGCTGTAGACAAGGGTAAGGTGGTTCACACAGCCTATCTAGATCTTTCCAAGGCTTTTGACATCATCCCCCACTCTGGAATTATAGATAAATTCACTAAACTAGGTATAAATCCCTATGTCACAGGATGGGTTGCCAACTGTCTCACTGACAGAACCCACACTGTGAAAATAGCAGACTCCAAATCCGAATTCAGACCAGTGACAAGTGGAACACCACAGGGTTCAGTCCTGGGTGCTCTCCTGTTTGGTATCTACTTCTCTGAAGTACAGGCTAACACAGATGGTCTTTGGCTAATGAAGTTCGCAGATGACTGCAAACTAGGAGCCATAATCAAAACTCCTAACGATGTGGACATCCTACAAAAGGGCCTCACTGAGACAGATGCCTGGTGTCAAAGCCATGGCCTCAAGCTCAATGCCAAAAAGTGCATTGTCATCCCCTTTGGCAAAAACTGTGTACCCATGAACTACAACATAGGTGGTAGTATACTTAGCACCGAAAGTGTGATAAGAGACCTTGGGACACAGGTGGACAGTAGTCTCTTCTTTGATAATCACATCGCCACAGTAGTCAGGAAATCCTTCTATGTGGCACACCTCATCACAAAAGGTTTCTCATCCAGGAAAAAAAGAGGTCATTGTTCCCCTCTACCCATCACTCATTAGACCCATTATAGAGTACAACGCCCCTTTTGGTATGTACTTCACAAGACATCTACAACAACTGGAAAGGCCACAGAAATGCCTCACAAAGAGGATTACTGTCCTCAAACAGATGCCCTACGCAGACCATCTCAAAAAACTCCAGCTTTACTCTGTCGCATATCGCCTACTCAGAGGTGATCTCTGCCTAACATACAAAGCTATGTCAAACCCGGAGCTGTTGGACATGCTCCACTTAAAGAAATCCCAATCCCTCCGAGCTACATGCTCTAGGGACCTAAACCTTGTCACCACAATAAACAGAACATGCCGGAGGGATAGATTCCTGTCCCAGAGACTTCCCATACTCTGGAATAAACTACCTATCTATATCAAACAAAGCTCCTCATTAGCACTCTTCAAGAAGAAACTTGATGATTGGATGGGAAATTGGAAATTCACCCCAGGGATCACCTCTGTGTCTCTGCTCGACAGTGGCACAGGAAAATAATTTTCTTGGGTGGCAAAAGCCAGGGTACCTTTTTGGCTGGGCTTGTATAGGCCCCAGGGCCGATAGCCTAGTACCTACCTATGAACCTATGAACCTTGCCCTTGGTCAAACTACCATTTGTATTAATATTAATTTCACTCAGTATATTGAGTAACCTTGGAAGAGCCTTAAGATAGCTGTCAGGATTGTCTGGTCAAAGTCATAACTACCTTTTAGTCCAGGCAGAAGGGGGCATAGCTAGTAAACCTGTGTCAGCCTTTCCCAGGTGGGTGTGTGTGTGTGTGTGTGTGTGTGTGTGTGTGTGTGTGTGTGTGTGTGTGTGTGTGTGTGTGTGTGTGTGTGTGTGTGTGTGTGTGTGTAATTCAAATCTCAAATAGTGTGTGTGTCAGCTACTTGGGCAGGGACATGAAGCACTGCAGGCCTTGGCCTGGACACTCAGCTGAGATCTCAACTCTAAGCTGTGCCAGTGGGGAGTCTTACTGGAGATCTGGAGAAAGAGAGAGAAACCAGACCTGGATTGACTGTGGTATCTGTGTGCTCTTACGGGAAATTGCACTTGATGCAGAGAGCTTCATCTGGAAATACTGTGTGTGGACCTGTTATCCTCCCAGTAAACCTTATCCACAGGTGCCAGTGGTAAGGACTGAGGCTCCTCAATTACTGGTCCAGTGGTAGGTCGTCACATATTTATTGGTTGGCAGTGGTAGGATATCCACATCACATAGTCACATATTTAGTGGCTGGCAGTGGTGGGATCACCACATCACATATTGGGATTCAGTGGTGTGGCTATTGAACTCATGTAGCATGTAAACAGTGGTCACTAAAGAAGGTGTTTGTACTCTCAAGCAACCACATAGTAGATATTCAGAGTTTCATACCACAATTGGTTTATTTACTTTTGTTAGCTTAGTATGTCAGGGAGAGCAGGCAAGGATGGCAGCAGAGGATTATGGCAAGCTGACAAGGAGCAAGTTGGCTGAGATGTGCCAAGCCAAAGGACTGGTGCATGCCAAACTGATCAAAGGGAAAATTATTGCAGCCTTAGTTACAGCTGCATCACAGACCAGCAACCAGGCAGACAGCCAGACTGGCTTTGGGGATGTACAGCTCTCAGAATATAAACAGTTCAACTTTTCCTCAGAGGACTTAAAAATCCATCTGTAGTTAGAATGACTTGAACTGGAGGCCAAACACTTGAAACTAGAATCAGCAGAGACTGTGGCATTTGGAGGCTGAAGAAAATGAAAAATGGATGGAATTAGAATAAGCAGTGAGACAGAGACATCTGGAAGCCAAAGGAAATGAGAGACAGATGCAACATGAAAAAGAAATGCTGACTCTTCGCTTGGGTCATGGAGGTAACGAGGAAGGGAATAACCAAATCCCAGAACCAATAAAGGTCAGTAGATTTCTTCCACAATCTACAGAGGGTGATAATTTAGATAGTTTTATTCATATGTTTAAAAGGATATGTAAACAGTATAATGTTGACCAAGGGCTCTGGGTAATGTTCCTGACCCCCTTACTCCAAGGTAAAGCTGAAACTGCTGTTTCTAAATTGTCTGATACTGATTGCTTAAATTATAATACAGTTAAAATTGTTTATTGGAATGCTTTAAGTTAACACCTGAAGCTTATAGAAAAAAATTCTGAGCATAGACGCAAGTTAGATGAAAGTGTGTGTGATTATATTGCTGAGTTAAGCACTTTTTTCATAGGTAGGTGAGTGGGTTTCAGATCACCATTTTGAAAGGCTGGCAGACCTTTTGGTGAAAGAACAACCCCTTAGCATTTAGCCTGAGTACATGAGAATCTGGTTGACAGATAGGGAATGCAGTACCACATATGACTTGGGGAAAAAAGGAGACCTGTACCTAGCAAGCAGGACATCACTGCACAGGAAAGGGATACCCTGTGATGCACATGAGCATAAGGGAACCCATGGTGAACAGCCTAAACTGTCCCAACAGTGTCTGCCAGTAACAGGGGAAGCCACTAGTTTACTTACATGGCCAGCATCAAGGGGTAAATGTTTTAAATTAACCAGTGGGGCCATGTAGCATATAGATGTCCACAGAGGCAAGGAGGGGACAAAAGATAGGGGAGCCAGTAAGTGGGAATAACAGAATACCAGTGGTAAGTTGTCTGGAGACAACAAGGGTAGCAAACTAAAACAAGAGGTTATAGCCTATCTTAGTAGGTAGGAAACAGGCCACTGCTAAGAGAGACACAGCCTCTCACCTAACCATTGTAAAGCCTGCAATGGTTAAGGAGGAGCACTACTTGCTTGGGCAGTCTACTCCAGTTAGAGCTTTAGGATGGACCCCATTCCAAATACTTTTGGCTAGGGTTCACCTTGACTGGGAGGGTGGAAGAGGAAGCAAGCAAGTAGGTGTGTTTGAGGATATCCCTGTAGATGTCCTGATAGGGAATGATTTTAATAATGCAGTATCTTGTGTGCATGCAGTTACATACAGTCAGGCTTGGAGACAAGTATATGGGTCTGATAGCCCGAGGGGGACCCAGGCAGACCACACACTTGAAGCCAGGACTGGTGATGTGGCTACTTCAGGGAGGGAACTACCCTGTAGCAGTGAGACTGAAGGTGAGCCACAGCTGCTGGTGGGTACTGATGTTCCCTTGGACAAACTGACTGCAAGGGCAGAGGTGAGTATCAGTACCCAGGCTGACAGTGAGGCATTGCTCTCAGAGAATACCAAACTTCTTGTGGAAGGGGAGCAGGGAAAGGTTACAAAGAGAGAGTTGAGACAGGCTCAGCTCTCAGACCCTACATTACAAGGCTTGAGGGAGGTAGCTAGGGAGGCTTCTGATTCCCAAGGAAAAGGGAATTCCGTATACAGGAACAAAGGGTTACTGTATAGAGAATGGGCCCCTGAGAGAGGGCTAGAGGGTGAGAGAAAACAGCAGTTGGTAGTGCCCAGAGCCTACCATCTGGCACTTCTAGCCATAACCCATGACATTCCTTTTGCAGGTCATATGGGCATAAAGTGTACCAAGAGACGTATTATGCAGAACTTTTATTGGCTTGACATTGCAAGGGATGTAACAGAGTACTGCAGGACCTGTGAACAGTGCCAAAAAGTAGGCAAGGCAGGAGACAAGGATAAAGCTCCTTTGATGCCTTTGTGTGTGATTGATATTTTGGGTCTCTGATTACCCTAGGTTTCACAGGAAAAAAATATATCCTAGTGGCAGAAAATTATGCTACCAGATACCCAGAACAGTGGCCCTCTCCTCCATTGAGGTACAAAAGGTGGCAAATGCTTTGTTAGAGATTTTCAGCAGGGTAAGTTTTCGAAAAGAAATACTGAATGACAGAGGTGCCAATTTCATGTCAGACCTGCTGGCTTGCCTGTGGAAGCATTGTGGGGTGAAACACCAAAACACCACCCCCTACTACCCCCAGACTAATGGTCTGGTGGAGACTAAACTCTACACTAAATACCATGCTATGGGCATTTGCAGACCAGTTTAAGAAGGAGTGAGACAAATATTTGCCCCTCTTGTTGTTTGCGTACAGATGTCTCCCAGGAATGCACATGTTTCTCACCTTTTGAGTTGCTATATGTGCACATGATGAGGGGACTTCTAGATTTGATTTGCGATGAGTGGAAGGGTGAGTGTGAATTCCACAAGGAATCTGTTGTGGCACATGTCCTAAATCTCAGGACAAGGCTCAGGGAACTCATGGACTTGGCTCAGAAGATCCTGGTAGATGCCCAACAGCAGAAAATGGTCTGGTATGACAGGAATGCTTGAGCCAGAGAGCATGCTGTGGGACAGCAGGTTATGGTTCTCATTCCTGTCTGACACAATAAGCTGCAGACAGCTTGAGAGGGACTCTTCAAAGTGGTAAGGAAGGTCAGTGATGTTAATTACATGGTAGAATGGGTCTGCTTCAAAACATTGAATTACTATAACATTGAACCACAACACATTGAGACCATAACATTGTAAATTCAGAACATTGAGAAGTTAGAACATCAAAATTATATAACAATAAAAATTTAAATTATTGAGTTGTATAGCATCAAAAGTGTTACATGGTTATGGTTTAAAGTATTAATGTTGTGGTATCACTTGAAGTTGTAGTATGTGTTAAACAAACATGGCACATGGTATGTTTTGCGATTTAAGAGAAGTTCTCAGGTTGTATAGTAAAAGTTTATCAGATAACGGTTAAGTATTATCGGGTTTGAGTGATGGATTTTTTATTTTGAAATGTCATGTTAGTGTTGTGGAAAGTGATGGGATAAGTGAGTAGGGAAGTAAGCTTTCTATTTTGGCTGTATGTACATGTTGTCAGGATAATAGAGAAGATTGCAGTACAGGGTGAAATGAGAAATTTATCTTGTCTCCACTTTAGTGCGATCGTAGGGATGGCATATTTAATTTGCAGGGGGTGGGGGGCACAGCCCCCCCACACACATGGGGGTTGCAGGGGTGCTTGCCCCCTGTGGAAATGTTGAAACAAGTGTGTCTGTCAGTTCAGTCATGTTTAAGGTGGAGGGAGTATTACTAATTTGTGCATTGTAACACTCAATGCTATGGGATGCAATAATATGAATTTGCAGTGCTATGTGGTTTCGTTGTTCTAAGTTTTCAGTGTTATGTGTTTTCAACATTATAGTCAGTTTTGAAGTAGACCCGGTAGAACTACTAGGCAGTTGGCAGGGGCAAAAACTGTATGTTAACACCATAAAACCTTACCATAATAGGGAGGCCCTGGTGCTGACTATTTGAAGTAGAAGGCAGGAGGAGTCTGAGGGGGATCTATGGCTACAGCAAGCTAGCCAGTAAACTCCCAAATTACTATGGTAGAGCCTAGGCTTGCAGACATATGATATAACAGTGCAGCACTGTACTGGGGTCAGCAATGCCAAGGCAGATGGAATCTCAAGACAGGATATGCGGGAATGTATTCCCAAAAAGGCTTATCCCTCTTAGACAACATTTCTCAAAGGACACTTGAAAAACTAGCTTGAGCCTTAGAAGGGGGAGTCAAAGGTGTGATGAAAGGAGGTACTGACAGCAGGGCTAGCTGGAATTTTGTAAATAATTGTATGTCATTTTTGAATATCAAACTGATTCATACAAGATGCTGATGTTGCAAATATATTTGAACTGTATGTCATGTGTATATCAAACTGATTTGTACAGATGTTTGTGCTGAAAGGGTACTTGTAAAGTGTTTGTGTTTGAAATGTATGCAGTGTGCCTTACTGGAGTAACAGAAATGTACTTGCACTATTGTAACTGTTTGAATGTCTATGTTTTAACAGCAGAAACTGGAGGGTTAATCTCAGTCCAGCAAACTTTAGAAAAAAATATCTGAAATTAAATCACTTTATAGGATAAGCCATAAAGATGCTATCTCACAGGTTTTAAGGCAGCCAGTAACACAAAGTGTGTACTGGGAAGCATTCTGTATTGTCTTTGTGGTGAACTAAATGCTGTTCTGGAAGTGTGGAGGAATGCAATTGTTTTATGACTTTCAGCACCTGCCAAAGATCTGAGAAAAAGCACTTGTATTTTTGCAGGTAGGTGCTAGCTAAGTCCTGCCAGCTTCCAGCAATAGGGGTTTTGCATTGGAAGTAGAAGTCGGGTGACAAGAAGTGATGTCATTCTGCAAGCTATCCATCCCAGCAGTAATATTTTAAATATTATTTTGATAAGTCTCTTGGTGAGACAGAGCATTCTGCATTCTGTCTTTAACCTGACAACAAGAAGGACCACTCCCCACATCATCTGCCTTGCTCTAGTATGTAAATTATTAGGGTATAGTAACTCTCTTAGATACAGTCAGGAATATAGTGAAACTTATTTTAGATATTGTTTTTCTTTATTTGACTAAGCCTGCCCTGCAATGGTATTTTAAATATTTCCTGTGGTTTTGAGCTCTGATGTCACTGTGAATATATACTTAGTATTTTCTTGTTCTTTTATTATTTATTATTAAATATATTTAAACCTTTCATTGTGGCTGACCTTTGTAGAGATATTTAAGTTCCAAGAGTACTTGCATATTTATTTGGTGACACTGTGTGGGCCACTCCTAATAAATTGCCCTTGGGCAAACTACCATTTGTATTAATATTAATTTCACTCAGTATATTGGGTACCCTTGGAAGAGCCTTAAGGTAGGTGGCAGGAGTGTCTGGTGGCAGTCATAACTACCTTATAGTCTGGACAGAAGGGGGCATAGCTAGTAAACCTGTGTCCCAGGTGTGTGTGTGTGTGTGTGTGTGTGTGTGTGTGTGTGTGTGTGTGTGTGTGTGTGTGTGTGTGTGTGTGTGTGTGTGTGTGTGTAAATCAAATCTCAAAGAGTGTGCATGCCAGAGGGTGCTGGAGGCCTTGGCTTGGACACTCAGCTGAGATCTCAACTCAGCTGTGCCAGTGGGGAGTCTTATTTGGGATCTGGTGAAAGAGAGAGAAATCAGCCCCGGACTGACTGTGGTCTCTGTGTGCTCTTAGGGGAAATTGCACATGATGCAGAAAGCTGTATCTGAAAATACTGTGTGTGTACCTGTTATCCTTCCAATGAACGCTCCCCAAAGGTGCCAGTGGTGAGGATTTATGCTCTTCGATTACTGGTCCAGTGGTAAGTCCTTAAAAGTGGTAAGGTGAGAGAATAGAAGGAGGAGAGGAGAAATGACATAGATCAAAAACATGTTTAGGGAGTATGGGAAAGGAGGAGAGATGGAAGACAGAGAGAAATTGAGTAGGGTGGGTAGCAGTGTGGAGGAAGAGGTTGGGTGTTAAGGCAAGTTAGAGAAGGGAATTGTGGGTGGGAGTGGGTGGTATTGCTGGTGGGAGAGCTTAGGAAAGGATGAGTGTTGGGAATAGTGTACAAAGTGTATGTAGTTTTGAGTGTGGGTGAGAAGTAGTGGGGAAGGAGTGGGGAGTGCTAGGGAGAGGAGGTGCGGTTGAAAAGTAGGTAGTGTGTAGCAATTGTTTAGAATGAGCAGACAGAGGAGGTGTGGTGAGGAGGTAGGTGGAGTGTGGTCAATTGGTGGGGTGAGCAGGAAGAAGAGGGGGAAATAAGAGGGAAAAGTAAATGCGTAAGTATACATTTAGAGTAAGTTGGGGTGTGTGGGAATTGGGGGTAGGGTAGGGTAGCGGATTGAAGCACAAGTGTAGCGAGTGCTGAATGGAGCAGGCTGAGCCAGTATGGCTGTTATAAGAAGTGAGTAGTGGAATACAGAGTGCTAAAAAGTAAGGAGCCAGGAGATGCTAGAGTTGCTATTATGGAGGGGGGAGAATGTAAAAGACAGTGCTTGGAGCAAGAAAGGTGTTAAGCTAGAAGAGAAGTGAATAGGTAAAAGGGGGGGTGAGAAAGTGAGAGAGAGGGAAGATTTGAATAAGGATAATGGATGAGCTGGAGGAATAGTGATAATAAAGGTGCTGGGGTGCTGGACAGATGGGTTTGTACAGAAGGATGGGGGAGAAGAGAAGGTTTAGATATCAAAAGGAGCAGATAGAACCTGTTTATAAGAGCAGGACTTATAAGGGCATATGGAAATAGTTACTCAGAGTGGAAGAGAAATAAGTTTGGGTTAGGCAGTATAAGCATGGAATGGAGGATGCTAGCTGTTTTGTTTTGTGTTCAAGTTTAGGGACTGGGCAGGCCACAGCTGAAATCTTGCCCTGGTTGTGTGGAAGCTACAAGAATAATTACAAGAGTATATAGTTTACAGCCAGATAACACAGGTAGGGTGCAGAAAGTTTAAGCAAGCATACTTACTGCTGGAGCAAGCAGGAGGTGGATTTTTTTTACTTGTATGAGTGGAATTAGTCTGCAAGTATCATACAGTGGGATTGAGATATGAGGAAGCATGCTCAACACCAAGGAGACACAGCTGTGCCTGGTTCGTAGAGAAGTTCAGAGGATATTAATTATCCTGTTTACATGCTTATATTTGTTTTACTTGTACAGTGGCTTGAAATTAAGCATTTGAACAAGTTTAAGGTCTAAGTTAATATCTTATCTGCTACTGGAGATGTTAAAATATCTGGAGTTTAGAGAACAAACGAAAGCTATCCAGAAGGAATAACTGTGTGACTTCATACATTGCACGCACTTATGTCCTTGAACAACAAGTACCAGTATGACTCTGTCATAATTCATGTCAGTGCCAATGACTTGAGCTGTACCTCCTTGGACTATGAAGAGAGATGTGATGGAGCTCTCAGACTATGTATCCAAGCCAGGTATGAGCCTAACACTGAACAGCATTCTATCTTCTCCAAGGATGTTGCCTCAATATGAGCAAATAATAATTGACTTCAATAATCGGCTTAGTTTTTGCTCTGCTTTCAAAGTGGTCCAGTATTTTTCATCCTGGGAGGATATGATCAACAGACCATGCTGTTCCAATAGGGATGGCCTGCATGTATCTCCATTAGACTTTTGATTATTGACAAAGACATTATCTACTCCCATAGTGCCTTTTTAGGCAATGCCAAACTGATAAACCTATGAACATAATGAAGTAAGCAAAGGAAAATATGAAGGTGTTACTGATGGATACTAAGAGCCTAAACAAGAAAATTCAATCTCTACAAGTCCTTCTTACCCTGGATGACACTGATGTCTGCATAGTGACTAAGACATGTTTTAAATAGTAGAGATCACTCCAGCTGTGCAGGATTATAATGCTTTCCACACATTTAAACCAGCTACTGCACACAAGGGGGAAATGGCCGAGGTGTTTCAATCTTCATCTAGAATGGACTCACTTCAAGGCTGGTAAAGCAGCATTATGCACTGGAGCTTGTTTATGTACAAATAACCATCAGAAATGTCCCATACCATATATTACCTAGATACAGAGCTTCCTTTATGACCCAAAAAAGTCACAATGCCTATCTACAACAACTATAATCACTCAGCATTAAACATAATATATAATTTTCCTAGGTGATCTAAACTAACTGTCCAGCTAAAGACTGAAAAACATACACTGCCACTAGTTCACAAGCACAGAGGTTACTGGATTTTGTCAATACAAATGCAGTCCCAGTTTGGAAGTCTCTGTCCCGGAATCCAAAACATTGTCTTTGGGACACAGAAATGTCCCAGTTTAGACCTCTCAGTCTGAATAGTGACTTGGCTTCCCAGGGTGGCCCGTCCCCTGCTTTCCCATCCTAAGCAGCTCAGGGGACTTTGTGATTTTTCAGGGATGCCATTGGGTATGGGGTAAGGTCAGATGCCTTCACCCTGACAGGAGCCTTCCAGGCCCTGCTGCCATCAGTCAGTCACTCCCTCAAGGACTTCCGTCATGGGGGGGGGGTTCTGCGTGACCCCACTCACCGAGGCAGGATCTCTCCAGGCTCTACACCCATCTGCCTGGTACTCCTGTACTGACTTCTGTCAGGGCCAAACCCTACAGTCCTCCCTTTTGACCTGGCCAAGAGACCTTCCCCAGCCATGGTTCCCCCATGTCAGGGGTCTCCGCAGCTTGCATGTCTCCTGCAGGCTGCCAAATTGTGCTGGATCTCTCACGCCCTTAGAACCTCTCAGAGGAGCTTCCCTCCAATCCCGTTTGCTCCTCCGGAACTCCCCTTGGCTGCTGAGGGACAGATTCACTCTCGTGAAGGTTTCAGAGTCCCCCTGCTTTCCCATCTAGAGCAGCTCTTGCAACTTTGAGATTTATCAAGGATGCTGTCAGTTATGGGGTGAAGTTGGATGCCTTCACCCTGGCAGGAGCTCTCTCAGCCCCTCTGCCATCCACCCTGGTGCTTCCTCAAGGACTTCCATCATGGGAACCTCTGCCTGACCCCACTCACCTAGGCAGGAGCTCTCCTGGTCTGACCACTGTCTGCCAGTTGCTCCCTTAAGGACTTCCATCATGGGGGGTGTTGTGCCTGACCCTGCTCTCCCAGGCAGGAGCTCTCTAGGCCCCGCTGTTGTCTGCCCTAGTGCTCCCTTAAGGATTTCCATTGTGGGAAGCTCTGCCTGAACCCCCCTCACCCAGGCAGGAGCTTACCCAGCCCTGCCACTATCTGCCTCTCTCCCTCTTCCAGACTTCCATCCCAGAGGGGGCATGGTCCATACCCCCCTCACACAGGTGAGAGCTGTCATATACTAGTCACTTTCTACTTCTCTCTCTCCCTTCCAGACTTCCATCTGGAATTACCCCCTTTGAGGCTCCACCGCTACACAGGAGAGAGAGTTCTTTTCCAGGGTTACATATCTCCTAACTGCTGCCAAATCATGCAGTGTCATGTGTGCTCTTGGAACCTCTCAGGGGATCTTCCCAGCCTCGTGGAACTCTGCTGAGCCACGACGCCTCAAACAGTCCCTCATCCAGACTTCCATGACACTGGTTCTCCACTTTGCTTTGCACCTAGGGCTTTCAAACTCACAGGGGAGATGGCCATGGGTCCACCCATCTCTGCACTTTTTGCTGCACACCTCAGTCTTTCACCCCAATGGTGCCAGATGCTGACAAATGTGCATCACTTCAAGCCTCCTGAGATGTGGCCTCTTGCCTCCTGGGTGATGCTATTCACAGAGTGGCATCCCCACAGTGCCTGGTGTAGGACAGGAGGCCAACCTGCCTGCCCTGGTGTGAGATGACATGGCTGCCCTATCTCCACTCCCATGGGACCTGGGAGAATGGGATTGCAGACCTGGCTTCCTGGGGTGGTCCTCAAGTGTCCCAGTTTAGGTCCTGTAACAAAATGGTCACCTTGTACAAATGGTGAAAAAAGGAATCCACAGACCACCAGGCAGTAAAATGATAAAAATAATTTAATATAACACAAGAAATGTTAGTGCTTTCAGGTACTCAAACCCTTCCTCAGACATACAATAACTGACAATGTACAATTCTTTTTGAACTAAAATTCTCCAATCAAAAGGCCTTCAATAAAATAGTTAATACTTTGTAATGTAAGGTCTACGCCTATTCAAAATGGGTTTTAAAGGTACCACACCATTAAGTCCTGGATATCTATGTGCCCCTAGTTCTATGATCCATCTGGTTTCACAATACTCAGTGTAATCAGAAACCTCATTGTTCCTGCTGTCCTTAGTTATTTTTTGTAATGCTTGAAATAAAAATTGATGCCCTGGAAATGTTTCTACATGTACCAAAAGAGCATTTTGTTTATCCTTAAGTCTGATAGCTGACAGGTGTCTCAAAATTCTGTCCTTCAACCTGCAATTAGTTTTCCCTACATAAAATGAAGGACAGCAGGTACAGGTGGCTATATACACAATATCTGGATAAACAGGTGACCATAGTGTTTGGTCCATACTTTTACCAGTAAGGGGGTGTATACAATGTATTTCCCTACTGATGGATGTGCAGGCCTTACACCTTTGACATGGAAAGGTCCCAGGCTTGTTAAATCTATTTCTCTCTTTAGGTTGTTTATTACATAGGATCTGTTTTAAGTTTTTATTTCTCTTAAAAACAAAATCAGGATGTTCACCAACTAACTCTTTCAGTGAATCATTTGTTCTTAAGATTCTCCAATTTGTTTTAATCACATCCTGTACCCACCGTATATCACTACTATATGTAATCATTAAAGGTACCTTGCTCTTTGTATTATTATTGAAGTTCCTCCTATTTTGTCGACTATATCTAGGCTTGTTTGTTACACCTTCACTGGAAAACCAGGGTGCGGCCGCTGTTGATCTAAGTTCAGCCACATCCTGTGGTGTATCTGCAATTTCCATCTCTTTATAACCCCTGGCCACAAGTCTAGTGCTAAAGGTGTTAAGTTCTTCCTGGAAAACACTGTCTTCTGTACAAAGCCTATATAGACGTAGAGATTGTCCCTTCATAATATTTCAATAGACAAACCCTGGGTGCATGCTATCTTTAGCCAGCAACCCATTTTTCCAACAAGGTTTCCTATAAACTTGGGAATGAATGACACCTATATCTTTCTGCGTCAGTAAAATATCCAAAAACTCAATCTCTGTGTATGAATCATTCATAGAGAACCTCAAAAAATCTGTGGAATGTTCAAGATAAAAAATAAACTGATTTAAGGACTCAATGTTACCCATCCACAATATAAAAGCATCATTCACAAAGCATGTATAAAAGGCCACATACTGTGGCCACTCATTTTTAGAACTAAAAGCTACATCATCTTCCCAAGAGGCTAAAACCAAATTTACGAAAGAATTTGCACAGGGGGTGCCCATGGCCACCCCCCACTTTTGCCAGTAATACTGCTCATTAAATAGAAAGACATTGGGTTCAAGTACTAATTCTAAAAAACACTTAATTTGTTTTACTTCTTTGTGATCACACATTGCCTGTTGTCGTAGAAGATTGCTAACAGACCGTAGGCCATACCCATTCTGTATCACAGTGAACAATTCCCTTACATCCAAAGTTATGTAAAATTATTTGATTCACTTCAATCCTATCTATCTTAGAATAAGTTAGACTATTATTAAGTAGAGATATAACTTTATCATTATAATAAACTCTGTCTAGTAGGACAACAGCCCCTCCTTTGTCCACTGGCCTTATGACCAATTCAGAATTGTCCATTAGAGCTTTCAATGGTTGTCTCTCTTCATAGGTAAAATTATGGAAACAATTATTACTATTATATTTATCTAAATTTCATAACTGGTCCTCATATATTTTTATGAAAATATCCACCATGTGGTCATATACGGGTGTAAACATGCTTGGTTTCCTTGGGCCTGAAGTTAAAGGTCTCTCATTGGCACCAAACATTTTCTTGAGACGTAAATTCCTACCAAATTTTTCAGGTTCAATCATCACATCTGTAAATACATGCCTGGATATTTTGCTCTATGTGGATAGAGTCTAAGTTAAAATCAGCTATTAATGCCATTCCTAGGGTACTTAGAGACAGTGCACACTTTTTGAGTCATAAGAAAGTGAGTAGCAGATAATTGTTCAAATTTGGTTGAAGGTCCTACCCAGCGACCAAGCCTCTCAACTGTCCAAATTTTCACAGAATGTCCAGATTTTTGCCTCATATTTTTGGTCTGTTCCTCATAAAATTTGTGGTTTTCTGGATTTTTGGGACAAATCAGTGAGGACTGAATGCCCCAAATAACGAAAGGCATTTGAGTTTCAGCTTCCTTCAGAAAATGCATGATGACACAAAAACTTTTATTCTAGTAACTTGAGTTTATAAGAACAATATTTAAAATTTGTCCCTACTTTTGAGGCTTTGTCCCCCCATTATTTTTGTCTTTGTTCAGATTTTATGTGCTGAGAACTTGAGAGCTTTGCCAGCGACCATAAAAGATAGCATCAAGAGAATTTTGAGAAATAGCAGAAATGCTTTGACCGTCACTACAAACTGGAATTAAAACAAGAACCAATAGTGGGCAGAAAATTAATAATATAACAAATCCCTCCAGCAGCACAAAGTTAAAGTCAAAATCACCTTTAAAAGCAGCAGAAAGGTAAACTCACACAAAGTCATGGTACTGCGTTCATAGAATTGAATGGGTCTGTAGGTCCAAAATGAAAAAAATGTAACAGAGTTTCAATGGATCCAAACCTCTGATGATGGCTTCTAAAGTATGCTACTGCAGCTAATGTACCAATGAGCAACTTGCAAGCAGTGGCTGCAAAAATCTGTTTTAACCTACATTAGTACACACTACCTGGTGTCATCTTGCTGCCTTTTAAGATTTCACATTTAACTTTTGACATTCATCATCATCTTTAATGCTCATTTAGTAGTTTGTTCAGCTGCATTTGTATGATTATATTCCTTTCAATTTCACATGAGTTGATTAAAAGTTAGAAAGCTCATAGGTATCCATTGTAATCTATCATACAGAGTAATAATTGCATTCTCATAGGTTCATAGGTTCATAGGTTCATACAAGGCTATCTGCCCTGGGGCAATTATAAGCCTAGCCCGATTTTGTTTGGCTTACGCCACCCCTTGATTTGAGTATACTGTGCCCTTTTTAAGGTTTAGTTTGCTGTGCCTCTGTCTAATAGTGACACGGAAGTAATCCCCAGGACAAACCTACGATCCCCTATCCACTCATCAAGGTTCTTCTTGAAAAGATTCAGTGAGGTGCTCTGCCTAACATGAATTGGAATTCTATTCCAGAGCGAAGGGAACCTCTGGGTTATGAATCTGTCCCTCCAGCAAGTTCTATTTATTTCAGTGCTGAGGTTCAAGTCCCTCGAGCGTGTGGCTCTAAGGGATTTAGATTTACTGAGGTGGAGCATGTCCATTAATTCTGGATTGGACATAGCTTTATATGTCAGGCATAGATCACCTCGAAGTAGGCGGTATGCAACTGAGCAGAGCTGGAATTTTTTTAACCGAGCAGCATATGGCATCTCTTTGAGTCCCTTGATCCTCTTGGTGAGGTACTTTTGGGGTCTTTCTAATTGCTGCAGGTGTCGGGTAAGGTACATCCCAAAAGGGGCATTGTATTCTATGATGGGCCTGATGAGGGATGAATAAAGGGGCTTTGTCTTGGTTCCTGTGCTATTCCATATCCTTATTTGGATAAAAGGAAGCGTCTTTGTTCACCAGTGGGAGTGGGGAGCACTGAGCAGCCTATTTGTCCCTAGAGGAGTGGTTCCAGCTAGAAACTTGTAGTCTATTGGCCATTTTGGGTCAATTCCTAGCTCTTTTCAGCCCCCAGTAATAAAGCCCGCTTTAGAGCGCTTTTTCGCTTGTATTCAACTCAGCACCGCGCCTCGTGGTGTCCTGCAGAGTTCTACAAGCAGCAGAGAACAAAAGAGTGACTTTTTCCTGATTTAAGTATTTTTTCTGGCTTTTTGATTATTTACTGCTTAGCGACTGCATTTCCGCCTGTTTATACAGCTCTGCATTCTATTTAAACTGTTTTTGTGTTGATTAACTGTTTTGCACTTTTAAAAAGTTATTTGTTGCTTAATTTTACCTGTAGGCTAACACACTCAAGTGTGCTAGCCGTTTAAAAGCATTTACAGCATTTACTGTCTGTTTTTCCTCTGTTTTCTGCAAAAAAGAAAAAAACAAAAAAAAAAAAAATCTTGTTTTCCTGCCTTACTGAACTAGAATAGTCCAGTCTTCAGAGTTTGCTGATCTCTGGGCTTTGTCTTGGTTCCTGTGCTATTCCATATCCTTATTTGGATAAAAGGAAGCGTCTTTGTTCACCAGTGGGAGTGGGGAGCACTGAGCAGCCTATTTGTCCCTAGAGGAGTTGTTCCAGCCAGAAACTTGTAGTCTATTGGCCATTTTGGGTCAATTCCTAGCTCTTTTCAGCCGCCTGTAATAAAGCCCGCTTTAGAGCGCTTTTTCGCTTGTATTCAACTCAGCACCGCTCCTCGTGGTGTCCTGCAGAGTTCTACAAGCAGCAGAAAGCAAAAGAGTGACTTTTTCCTGATTTAAGTATTTTTTCTGGCTTTTTGATTATTTACTGCTTAGCGACTGCATTTTCGCCTGTTTATACAGCTCTGCATTCTATTTAAACTGTTTTTGTGTTGATTAACTGTTTTGCACTTTTAAAAAGTTATTTGTTGCTTAATTTTACCTGTAGGCTAACACACTCAAGTGTGCTAGCCGTTTAAAAGCATTCACAGCATTTACTGTCTGTTTTTCCTCTGTTTTCTGCAAAAAAGAAAAAAACAACAAAAAAAAAATCTTCTTTTCCCGCCTTACTGAACTAGAATAGCCCAGTCTTCAGAGTTTGCTGATCTCTGGGCTTTGTCTTGGTTCCTGTGCTATTCCATATCCTTATTTGGATAAAAGGAAGCGTCTTTGTTCACCAGTGGGAGTGGGGAGCACTGAGCAGCCTATTTGTCCCTAGAGGAGTGGTTCCAGCCAGAAACTTGTAGTCTATTGGCCATTTTGGGTCAATTCCTAGCTCTTTTCAGCCCCCTGTAATAAAGCCCGCTTTAGAGCGCTTTTTCGCTTGTATTCAACTCAGCACCGCTCCTCGTGGTGTCCTGCAGAGTTCTACAAGCAGCAGAGAGCAAAAGAGTGACTTATTCCTGATTTAAGTATTTTTTCTGGCTTTTTGATTATGTACTGCTTAGCGACTGCATTTTCGCCTGTTTATACAGCTCTGCATTCTATTTAAACTGTTTTTGTGTTGATTAACTGTTTTGCACTTTTAAAAAGTTATTTGTTGCTTAATTTTACCTGTAGGCTAACACACTCAAGTGTGCTAGCCGTTTAAAAGCATTTACAGCATTTACTGTCTGTTTTTCCTCTGTTTTCTGCAAAAATGAAAAAACAAAAAAAAAAATCTTGTTTTCCCGCCTTACTGAACTAGAATAGTCCAGTCTTCAGAGTTTGCTGATCTCTGGGCTTTGGCTTGGTTCCTGTGCTATTCCATATCCTATTTGGATAAAGGGAAGCTTCTTTGTTCACCAGTGGGAGTGGGGAGCACTGAGCAGCCTATTTGTCCCTAGAGCAGTGGTTCCAGCCAGAAACTTGTAGTCTATTGGCCATTTTGGGTCAATTCCTAGCTCTTTTCAACCCCCTGCTATAAAGCCCGCTTTAGCGTGCTTTTGCATGATTTAGAGCGGAGTTGCCCATAGAGCACCATCGGGCAGCGCCGGTTAAACAAGGTTAAACTATTTCTGGCTCCGTAAAGTCTGCTCTTCAATTTTTCCCTTAGAACTTCTCTACTTGCAATCTAAACAGTCTATTCTCTATCTCAAAAGCTCAGCACTTTTTCCTAAAGCATTTTTATATAAGTAAAGTACTTCTATACTAAACAAAGTACTACATTAGCCTAGAATCCCCTTGAGTACCCATTTCCCTATAGGTCCCTTCTGACTCAGTTACACAGCAAACTTTTTCACTTTTTCTAGCATGTCGAAGGGTCAGTTGCTAGCGTCCTCTCCTGTTCAGCTGGTGAATCTGGGCATCTTGAGGCAATGTGTTACAATTGCCTCATGTACACAGACAACCCACTCCTTCTCCCACAAAACACAAATACATGTGAGAGATGCAACTATATAGCCAAACTGGAGGCTGAGCTCTCTCAACTCAGGACTGGCAAGACCAGACAGGAGGAGAAGGAAACCACGCACACCACAAACCCAGTTTCACATAGAACTATCACAACTGCAAAACAAACACATAAACACACAAAGACATACTCGGAGGCACTGATCAAAAATCTACCAAAACTACAGAGGCCTCCAAAGCAGACACCCAAGCAACTGCCACCTCAAGACATAAGACATGCAACACATAGTTCTCAAAGTCAGTGTGCTAAACAGTCACAGCCCTTAAGGTCAAACACAATGCCAGACACACTTGTTATAGGTGACTCCATAGTCAGACACACTGACGTCCCACTCACCAGACTGAACAAGGAAAAGATCACAGTAAGCTGCCTGTCAGGCGCTAGAATCTGCCACATAACACAAGCACTCAGGTCACTCCACAGCAAGTACAAGTATGACTCAGTCATTGTCCATGCCGGTGTGAACGACCTGAGACATACCTCCCTGGACTACATGAAAAGAGACATAGAGGAGCTCTCAGATTATGTAGCCCAGGCTGGTATGACCCTGACCCTGAGCAGTATCCTACCCTCACCAAGAATGATGCCACAATACAGAGACAAAATGATCAGCTTTAATAATTGGCTTAATTACTGGTGTCATTCTAAGGGGATCCAATGTCTGTCTGCCTGGGATGACATGCTTGACAAGCCATGCTGCTTCGCAAGGGATGGCTTGCACCTGTCACCCCTGGGCTTCCGGATATTGGCAAAGGCTCTTGCCACCCCATAGTGCCTTTTTAGGCAAGGCTCAAATGATAAACCTACCGCCCTAGAAAACAAAAATGGAGAAAAACTAAGGGTAATACTGCTCAATGCCAGAAGTCTAAACCTCAAGATGCACGCCCTCGAAGCCCTCCTCAGTATGGAGAACATCGATGTCTGTGCTGTGACTGAAACCTGGTTCAAGGCTCCTGAGAGCACCCCAGCACTATCAGGTTATACCTCATATCATGCGTTCCGGCCCCAAAATCTGGATCGAACCACAAAAGGAGGGGGAGTATCCATATTCATAAAGGATACCCACACCTCCAGGTTAGTGGCAACGCACGAAGCATCGGAGACCATCTAGGTGCAATTAACCATAGGTAAAACTGCCCTACAGTTTGTAGCATGCTGCAGACCACCTTCTCAAACTCAGGAAACCCACACAGCCTTCCTGAAGACACTGGAGAGTATGAATGTCTCTCCAAACACCATCATATTAGGTGACTTCAACTACCCAAACATAGACTGGGAACATTACTCAAGCCCCAACACCCTAGCCCAAAGGTTTCTGGAGTTCATAAACTCAAATGCTATGGAACAACTAGTCACCATTCCCACAAGAGTAGAAAATATACTAGACCTGATCATCACAAACATGGGGTCAAAATGCTCCACACCGGAAGTATATCCCTCATTGGTGAGATCAGACCATAAATTAATCTCATTGGAGATCCACATCCCGCCCCCCCCCCCCGCCAAAAAGACCACAGTGAAGAACTTCTCAAAAGCAAACTTCACACTTCTTAAGACTGGAGTGGTATCCTTCAAGGCCCCTGAGCCAGTGGAAACCACAACCCACGCTGCTGAAACCCTTACAAATGCCTTCTACGAGCACCTCCAGGAATGTATGGATCAAGCAATCCCTAATAAAATCAAGACCCTTTCCACCAAAGGCCGGCGCCCGGTCTGGTGGACCCCAGCCATAAACAAACTCTACAACAAGAGGAGAAAGCTACTACATGACAGAGCAAAATCCCTAAAAGGGAAGGCATCTCTGATCAATACTAGCAAAAAACTACGATCACTCATAAAATCATCCAAGGCCAACTTTGAGAGAAAAATCGCTAATGACACAAAAGACAATCATAAGGCCTTCTTTAACTATGTTAGAAACCTGGGTAGAAACTCCCAGATATGCTCAGAATTAGTCCAAAATGATAAAAAAAAATCACTGAACCCACAGACATTGCCAACATACTGGCAGACAGGTTCAGTGCAAATTTCTCCCTTCCCTCCCCCAAAAGGAGAAATATCTATCCCACCAGAGTCTAGCCTCCCAAACATCTCAGATGCCCAGGTGAGAGCTGCTCTCTCTAAAGCAAAAAACACAGCATCAATGGGACCGGACGGTGTCCCCGGCTGTGTGCTACATGAACTCAATGAGGAATTAAACCCACACATAAGGCTGCTGTTTAATCTTAGCCTTACTACAGGATACATACCCAAAGAATGGCGTATGGCAACTGTGGTCCCACTCCACAAAGGCGGTGCTTCTACAGACCCTGGAAATTACCGCCCCATAAGCTTGACGAGCCTTGTCTGCAAAGCTATGGAGAGGATCATAATGGAACTCATAAATAAAGACATTGGGGACCTACAGACACTGGATCCTACCCAATTTGGCTTTGTCAAGGGCAGATCCTGCCTCTTGAACTTGGTCAACTTTTGAAACAGTCACTAAGGCCATTGATGAGGGTAAGGCAGTTCACACAGCCTACCTTGACCTAGCAAAAGCGTTCGACACAATACCCCACTCGGGCATCATAGAAAAGCTCACCAGCTTAGATGTAAACCCATATGTCACAAGATGGGTTGCAAACTGGCTCAAGGACAGAACACACAGGGTTAGAGTTGCTGGTGCCATGTCAGACTCTAAGCCAGTCACGGCGGTGTCCCACAGGGCTCAGTCCTGGGCCCCTCTTGTTTGGCATTTATTTTTCTGAAGTGCAGGCAAACATAGGGGATTGTGGCTGACAAAATTTGCAGATGACTGCAAACTGGGCACCATAATTGACACTCCATCAGACACAGACATCCTCCAGAGAGGTCTCATAGAAATGGATAACTGGTGCCAGAGCCATGGCCTTAAGCTAAATGCCAAAAAATGTATAGTCATACCCTTTGGGAAAAACAAGGTAACCCCTAATTACCACATAGGTGGTAATCCATTAAACATGGAAGAAGTTATCAGGGACCTGGGGACCCAAGTTGACAGTAACCTCTCTTTTGACACTCACATTGCCAAAGTGGTTAGGAAGACCTTCTACATTGCCCACCTGATCATGAAGGGATTCACATCCAGATCAGGAGAGGTCATTGTACCCCTGTACTCTTCACTTATCAGACCAATGATTGAGTACAACACCCCATTCGGAATGTACCTTACCCGACACCTGCAGCAGTTGGAAAGACCCCAAAAGTTCCTCACCAAAAGGATAAAGGGGCTCAAACAGATGTCATATGATGCTCGACTGAAGAAACTCCAGCTCTATTCAGTCACATACCGTCTGCTCAGAGGTGATCTGTGCCTGACATACAAGGCCATGTCCAACCTGGAATTAATGGACATGCTCCACCTCAAAAAATCCAAATCCACCAGAGCCACGAGAGCAAGAGACTTAAACCTCAACACGGATATAAATAGGACATGCTGGAGGGACAGATTCATCACCCAGAGACTCCCTACACTATGGAACAGAATCCCAGTCCATGTGAGGCAGAGCCCCTCACTGACTCTGTTCAAGAAAAATCTTGACGAGTGGATGGGAGATCGTAGGTTTACCCCGGGAATCATCTCTGTGTCACTGCTGGACAGAGGCACAGCAAACTAATGGGTATAGTATTCTCATCCTAAGGGGTGGTGAAAGCCACACACACTCTGGCTAGGCTTATAAATGCCCTAGGGCAGATAGCCTAGTATTAACCTATGAACCTATGAACCTATGATTACCTCTCTTGATCTAGATGTGAATCCTTTCATGATGAGGTGGGCCATGTAAAAGGTCTTTCTAACCACTTTGGCAATGTGGTTGTCAAAGGAGAGATTGCTATCAGCTTGGGTCCCCAGATCCCTAATTACTTTCTCTGTACTTAATGGGTTACCGCCTATGTGGTAATTTGTGGGCACATTGTTTTTGCCAAAGGGCATGACTATACACTTTTTGGCATTTAGCTTTAGACCATGGCTCTGGCACCAGTTATCCATCTCTGTGAGACCTTTTTGAAGGCTGTTTGTCTCAGCTGGAGAGTTGATTATGGCACCTAGTTTGCAGTCGTCTGCGAACTTGGTGAGCCATAGTCCTCCCACTTTGGCCTGTACCTCGGAAAAGTATATACCGAACAAGAGTGGTCCCAGGACAGAACCTTGTGGGACGCCACTTGTGACCGGTTTCGAGTCTGACATGGCTCCAGCAACTCTCACTCTGTGGGTTCTGTCTTTGAGCCAGTTTGCGACCCATCTTGTGACATAGGGGTTTATATTTAAGCTGGATAGCTTATCTATGATGCCCAAGTGGGGTATTGTGTCAAATGCCTTTGCTAGGTCCAGATAGGCTGTGTGGACTACCTTCCTTTCATCTATGGCTTTGGTGACTGTTTCAAAGAAGTCAACCAGGTTTAAAAGGCAGGATCTGCCCTTGACGAAGCCGAACTGGGTAGGATCTAGTGTCTGTAGGTCCCCAATGTCTTTGTTTATGAGCTCCATGATAATCCTCTCCATAACCTTGCAGACTAAGCTAGTCAGGCTTATGGGGCGATAGTTTCCAGGGTCCGTGGAGGCTCCACCTTTGTGGAGTGGGACCACTGTTGCTGTACGCCATTCTGTGGGCACATATCCTGTAGTGAGGTTGAGATTGTACAGCTGTTTTATTTGAGGGATTAGTTCTTCTTGGAGTTCATGTAGGACGCAACCCGGGACGCCATCTGGTCCCATGGAAGCAGTGTTTTTTGCTTTGGAGAGGGCAGCCTTCACCTGAGCATCAGAGATGTTTGGGAGGCAGCCCTCTGCCGGGATAGATACTTGCTCTTTTTTTGGGGGGGAGGGGGTGGAGAAGTTTGCACTGAACCTGTCTGCCAGGATATTGGCGATGTCTGTGGGTTCAGTGTATTTTTTGTTGTTTAGAATCAACTCAGAACAAGTCTGGGAGTTGCATCCCAGGTTCCTAACATAACTGAAAAAAGCCTTATGATTGTCTTTAGTGTCCTGAGCAATTTTTCCCTCAAAGCTGGCCTTGGAGGATTTTATGAGGGATCGTAATTTTTTGCTAGTACTAATCAGAGATGCCTTCCCTATTCGGGATTTTGCTCTATCTTGTAGTCTCTTCCTCCTTCTATTGTACAGTTTATTTATGGCTGGGGTCCACCAGACTGGACGCCTGCCTTTGGATGTTTGGGTTTTGGTTTTGTTTGGGATAGCATGATCCATGCATTCCTGGAGATGTCGGTAGAATGCGTTTATATAGGATTCTGCAGTTTGGGCCATAGTTTCCACTGGCCCTGGGGCCTTGAAGGATTCCACTTCGGTTTTGAGAAGTGAGAAGTTCGCTTTTGAGATGTTTTTCACTGTGGTTTTCTGGGCTGAGGGTGGGGTCGGGATGTGGACATCCAGTGAAATTAATTTATGGTCTGATCTTACCAATGAGGGATATACTTCAGGTGTGGAGCATAGAGTCCCCATGTTGGTAATGATCAGGTCTAGTATGTTATCCCCTCTTGTGGGAGTGGTGACTAGTTGTTCCATAGCATTTGAGTTTATAATTTCCAGGAACCTTTGGGCTAAGGTGCTGGGGCTTGAGTAGTGCTCCCAGTCTATGTTTGGGTAGTTGAAGTCACCCAATATAATGGTGTTCGGAGAGATCTTCATGTTCTCCAATGTTTTCAGGAAAGCCGAGTGGGATTCCTGACTTTGAGAGGGTGGTCTGTAGGATGCTATAAACTGAAAAGCAGTCTTGCCCACTGTTAATTGTACATGGATGGTCTCCAATACTTTGTGCAATTCCACTAACATGGAGGTGTGGATATCCTTGATAAATATGGAAACTCCCCCTCCTTTTGTGGTTCGGTCCAGGTTTTGGGGCCGAAAAGCATGATATGAGGTATAACCTAGTAGTGCTGGGGTGCTCTCTGGAGCCTTGAACCAGGTTTCTGTCATTGCACAGATATCGATGTTCTCCATACTGAGGAGAGCTTTGAGTGCGTGCATCTTGAGGTTAAGACTTCTGGCGTTTAGCAGCATTACCCTTAGTTTCTTGTTTCTTGTGCTGTCTATGGAGGTGGGTTTGACTTTTGAGCCTTGCCTAAAAAAGGCACTATGGGGGTGGCAAGAGCCTTTGCCAATATCTGAAAGCCCAGTGGTGACAGGTGCAAGCCGTCCCTAGCGAAGGCTTGTCGAGCATGTCATCCCAGGCTGACAGACACTGGATCCCCTTAGAATGACACCAACATTTTAGCCAATTGTTAAAATCGATCATTTTGTCTTTGTACTGTGGCATCATTCTAGGTGAGGGTAAGATGCTGCTCAAGGTCAGGGTCATACCGGCCTGGGCTACATGATCAGAGAGCTCCTCTATGTCTCTTTTCATGTAGTCCAGGGAGGTACATCTCAGGTCATTCACACCAGCATGTACAATGACTGAGTCATATTTGTATTTGCTTTGGAGTGACCTGAGCGCTTGTGTTATGTGGCGGATCCTAGCGCCTGACAGGCAGCTCACTGTGACCTTCTCTTTATTCAGCCTGGTGAGCGGGATGTCAGTGTGTCTGACAATAGAGTCACCTATTACAAGAGTATCAGGTGTGTTATTCAGCCTTAAGGGCTGTGGCTGCTTGGCACACTGACTTTGTGGGCTATGTGTTGTGCATGTTTTGTTTTGGGGTAGCGTTTGCTTGGATGTCTGCTTTGGAGGTCTCTGTTGCTTAGGTAGATTTTTATTTAGAGCCTCCGAGTATGTTTTTGTGTATTTATATGTTTGGTTCACTGATGTGGTGGGACTAAGTGATACTGGAATTGTGTTGTGTGAGGTTACCTTCTCCTCCTGACTGGTTTCACCAGTTTTGAGATGAGAGAGCTCAGCCTCCAGTTTGGCTATATGGTTGCATCTCTCACATATATTTGAACCTGTTTGGAGGAGGAGAGGGTTGCCTGTGTACAGGAGACAGTTGTAGCATTGCCTCAAATTTCCCAGATTCACCAGCTGGACTGGAGAGGAAACCATTGACTGACCTTTGGACATGCTAGAGTAATATAGGGAAACTGAATTAAGATGGACCAATAGGGGACAAGGTAATCGTAGAGAGTATAAGAGTAAGTAGTGCTTATGGTTTAATAGTGCTAACTTGTAAGATTACTTATTTGGACCAGTGAAGAACCTTAGAATGAGAATATGGTGTTTAAATTGAGAGATAGAGCAGTTCTAAGGGAAAAAGTGAAGAGCAGACTTTGTGGAGCCAGGAATAGTTTAAACCCAATTAGGTGGCGCTGCCCATTGTTGCGCTATGCACAAAAACGCGCAAAACCACGCAAAAGAGGGATTTAAGAGAGGAAGATCAAGGAGTTTGGAATTGACCCAAAATGGCCAATAAAACTACAGTTTCAAGTCAGTGACCACTCCCACAGGGGCAGGCAGGCTGCACAATGTTTATCACTGCCACTGATGAACAGAGAGACTTTCCTTTAGCCCAAGCAAAAAAATGGCCTCCAAGAAACTTACAAACAGTTCAGAACAGCAAGCCTGTAACTGAACTTTTTTAAATCTCAGAAAAGTGGGGAAAAAAGCAAGATTTTTTTTTTTTTGTTTTTTTTCAGAGATAGCAGAGGTTCACATGTATCAACTAGTTATAACAGTGCAGTAAATGACCCCACACTTGAGTGCTAGGCCAGAGACAGATAAAATGCAAGTTTTGAGAAAAAAAACGATTTTAAAAATAAGTGCAAACAGGAAATTCAGTAAACAGCTCTAGGTTGTGCTCTAAATACAGTTACTAATGCAGAAATCAAGTTTAACAAGCCATAAAATACTCAAAGTAGGCGGCTATGCAGAAAAACTTAGCAAATAATCTGAAGAAAAATACTTAAAATCTCAAAAGTGGCTCCTTTCTTCTCTCAGCGTTTTCTCCTCACTAACAGCCAAGTCTGAAAAGACGCCAAAACCACGAGGCAATTGGGATTTAAGAGAGGAAGATCAAGGAGTTTGGAATTGACCCAAAATGGCCAATAAAACTACAGTTTCAAGTCAGTGACCACTCCCACAGGGGCAGGCAGGCTGCTCAATGTTTATCACTGCCACTGATGAGCAGAGAGACTTCCCTTTAGCCCAAGCAAAAAATGGCCTCCAAGAAACTTACAAACAGTTCAAAACAGCAAGCCTGTAACTGAACTTTTTTAAATCTCAGAAAAGTGGGAAAAAAGCAAGATTTTTTTGTTTTTTAGTTTTTTTCAGAGATAGCAGAGATTCACAAGTATCAACTAGTTATAAAAGTGCAGTAAATTACCCCACACTTGAATACTAGGCCAGAGACAGATAAAATGCAAGTTTTGAGAAAAAAATGATTTTAAAAATAAGTGCAAACAGGAAATTCAGTAAACAGCTCTAGGTTGTGCTCTAAATACAGTTACTAATGCAGAAATCAAGTTTAACAAGCCAGAAAATGCTCAAAGTAGGCGGCTATGCAAAAAAACTTAGCAAATAATCTGAAGAAAAATACTTAAAATCTCAAAAGTGGCTCCTTTCTTCTCTCAGCGTTTTCTCCTCTTGGTGGGTGCTTCACCAACAACCAACAAGTCTGAAAAGACACCAAAACCATGAGGCAATTGGGATTTAAGAGAGGAAGATCAAGGAGTTTGGAACTGACCCAGAATGGCCAATAAAACTACAGTTTCAAGTCAGTAACCACTCCCACAGGGGCAGGCAGGCTGCTCAATGATTATCACTGCCACTGATGAACAGAGAGACTTCCCTTTAGCCCAAGCAAAAAATGGCCTCCAAGAAACTTACAAACAGTTCAGAACAGCAAGCCTGTAACTGAACTTTTTTAAATTTCAGAAAAGTGGGAAAAAAGCAAGATTTTTTTGTTTTTTTCAGAGATAGCAGAGGTTGACAAGTATCAACTAGTTATAACAGTGCAGTAAATGACCCCACACTTGAGTGCTAGGCCAGAGACATATAAAATGCAAGTTTTGAGAAAAAAACAATTTTAAAAATAAGTGCAAACAGGAAATTCAGTAAACAGCTCTAGGTTGTGCTCTAAATACAGTTACTAATGCAGAAATCAAGTTTAACAAGCCAGAAAATGCTCAAAGTAGGTGGCTATGCAGAAAAACTTAGCAAATAATCTGAAGAAAAATACTTAAAATCTCAAAAGTGGCTCCTTTCTTCTCTCAGCGTTTTCTCCTCTTGGTGGGTGCTTCACCAACAGCCAACAAGTCTGAAAAGCAATGCAGCAACATGCATAAGCAAGTCCATTACATTAAAATTATGTGGTGTATTTTGACCCCAGAAATATCACTGTTAATGGATACAGATTGTGACATCCTACAGAGCAGCATTAAATAGGTTCATAGGTTCATAGGTTTATACTAGGCTATCTGCCCTAAGGCATTTATAAGCCTAGCCCAAATTTTTGTGGCTTACGCCACCCCTTATATGAAAAAATACTGTGCCCATTAGTTTGTTGTGCCTCTGTCCAGCAGTGACACAGAGATGATTCCTGGGGTAAACCTACGATCTCCCATCCACAGGTCTAGATTTCTCTTGAACAGAGTCAGCGAGGTGCTCTGCCTCACATGGACCGGGATTTTATTCCACAGCATAGGGAGTCTCTGAGTGATAAATCTATCCCTCCAGCACGTCCTATTTATATCCGTGCTAAGGTTTAAGTCGCTTGCTCTAGTGGTTTTGGTGGATTTGGATTTTTGAGGTGGAGCATGTCCATTAATTCCGGGTTGGACATGGCCTTGTATGTCAGGCACATGTCACCTCTGAGCAGACGGTATGCGACTGAATAGAGCTGGAGTTTCTTCAATCTGGCAGCATATGACAGATTTTGGAGTCCCTTTATCCTTTTGGTGAGGAACTTTTGGGGTCTCTCCAATTGCTGCAGATGTCGGGTGAGATACATCCCGAATGGGGCATTGTACTCGATCATTGGTCTGATAAGTGAAGAGTACAGGGGAACAATAACCTCACTAGATCTGGATGTGAATCCCTTCATGATCAGGTGGGCAATGTAGAAGGTCTTTCTAACCACTTTAGCAATGTGAGTGTCAAAAGAAAGGCCACTGTCAACCTGGGTCCCCAGGTCCCTGATAACCTCTTCTGTGCTTAGTGGATTGCCACCTATATGGTAGCTTGGGGTTACCTTGTTTTTCCCGAAGGGTATGACTATACATTTTTGGCGTTTAACTTCAGGCCATGGCTCTGGCACCAGCTATCTGTTTCCGTGAGTCCCTTCTGAAGGATATCCGTGTCTGATGCACTTTCCACTATGGCGCCCAGTTTGCAGTCGTCTGCAAACTTTGTCAGCCAAAGTCCTCCTATGTTGGCCTGTACTTCTGAGAAGTAGATGCCAAACAATAGGGGGCCAAGGACCGAGCCCTGTGGGACACCACTTGTGACCGGCTTGGAGTCTGACACAGCGCCAGCAACTCTAACCCTGTGGGTTCTGTCCTTAAGCCAGTTTGCAACCCATCTTGTGACATATGGGTTTACATTTAAGCTGGTAAGTTTTTCTACAATACCCAAGTGGGGTATTGTGTTGAAAGCCTTTGCAAGGTCAAGGTAGGCTGTATGGACTGCCTTTCCCTCATCAATGGCCTTGGTGACTGTTTCGAAGAAGTCGACCAAGTTCAAAAGGCATGATCTTCCCTTGACAAAGCCAAACTGGGTCGGGTCCAATGTCTGCAAGTCCCCTGTATCTTTGTTTATGAGCTCCATTATGATCCTCTCCATAGCTTTGCAGACTAGACTTGTTAAGCTTATGGGGCGGTAATTACCAGGGTCCGCAGAGGTGCCGCCTTTGTGGAGTGGGACTACAGTTGCCGTACGCCACTCCTTGGGCACATATCCTGTGGTAAGGCTGAGATTAAACAGCTGCCTTATGTGCGGGTTTAATTCCTCATTTAGCTCGTGTAGTACACAGCCGGGGACACCATCCGGTCCCATTGATGCTGTGTTTTTAGCTTTAGAGAGTGCAGCTTTCACCTGCGCATTTGAGATGCCCGGGAGGCTACACTCGGCTGGGATAGTTATCTCTCCTTTAGGGGAGGGGGGTGAAGTTTGCACTGAACCTGTCTGCCAGTATGTTGGCAATGTCTGTGGGTTCAGTGATTTTTGTATCATTTTGGACTAATTCTGAGCATATCTGGGAGTTTCCACCCAGGTTCCTAACATAGCTGAAAAAGGCCTTATGATTGTCCTTTGAATCCATGGCAATTTTTCTCTCAAAATTGGCCTTAGTTGATTTTATGAGTGCTCGTATTTTTTACTAATAATGATCAGGGGTGACTTCCCTTTTATGGATTTTGTTCTATCATGTAATAGCTTTCTCCTCTTATTGTAAAGTTTGTTAATGGCTGGGGTCCACCAGACTGGCCGTTTGTGGAAAGAGTCTTGGTTTTATTTGGGATTGCCTGATGCATGCAGTCCTGGAGGTGTTCATAGACTGCATTTGTAAGGGCTTCCGCAGCTTGAGTTGTGGTTTCCACTGGCTCAGGGGCCTTGAAGGATACCACACCAGTCTTGAGTAGTGTGAAGTTTGCTTTAGAGAAGTTCTTCACTGTGGTCTTTTTTGTTTGGGGTGGGGGCGGATGTGGATTTCCAGTGAGATTAGTTTATGATCAGATCTCACCAATGAGGGATATACTTCGTGTGGAGCATTTTGTCCCCATGTTTGTGACAATGAGATCTAGTATATTTTCTCCTCTCGTGGGAACAGTGACTAGCTGTTCCATGGCATTTGAATTTATGAACTCCAGGAACCGTTGGGCTAGAAAGTTAGGGCTTGAGTAATGTTCCCAGTCTATATTCGGCTAGTTGAAGTCACCCAATATGATGGTGTTTGGAGATACATTTATACCCTCCAGTGTCTTCAGGAAGGCTGTGTGGGGTTCCTGAGTTTGAGAGGGTGGCCTGTAGCATGCTACAATTTGTAGAGCAGTTTTGCCTATGGTTAGTTGCACCTGGATGGTTTCCGAAGCTTAGTGCATTGCCACCAACCTGGAGGTGTGGTTATCCTTTATGAATATGGATACACCCCCTCCTTTTGTGGTGTGGTCCGGGTTTTGGGGCTGGAACGCATGATATGAGGTAAAACCTAATAGTGCCGGGGTGCTCTCAGGAGCCTTGAACCAGGTTTCAGTTACAGCACAGACATCGATGTTCTCCATACTGAGAAGGGCCTCGAGTGCGTGCATTTTGAGATTTAGACTTCTGGCATTGAGCAGCATTACCCTCAGTTTCTTCCCATTTTTGTTTTCTAGGGTGGTAGGTTTAGAATTTGAGCCTTGCCTAAAAAAGGCACTATGGGGTGGCAAGAGCCTTAGCCAATATCCGAATCCCAGGGTGACAGGTGCAAGCCATCCCTTGAAGCAGCGTGGCTTGTCAAGCATGTCATCCCAGGCAGACAGACACTGGATCCCCTTTGAATGACACCAGACATTAAGCCAATTGTTAAAGCTGATCATCTTGTCTCTATATTGTGGCATCATTCTTGGTGAAGGAAGGATACTGCTCAGGGTTAGGGTCATACCTGCCTGGGCTACATAATCAGAGAGCTCCTCTATGTCTCTTTTCATGTAGTCCAGGGAGGTACGTCTCAGGTCGTTCACACCAGCATGGACAATGACTGTGTCATATTTGTACTTGCCATGGAGTGACCCGAGTGCTTGTGTTATGTGGCGGATTCTAGCCCGATAGGCAGCTTACTGTGACCCTCTCCTTGTTCAGCCTGGTGAGTGGGACGTCAGTGTGTCTGACTATGGAGTCACCTATGACAAGTATGTTTGGTGTTGGATTTGGCCTTAAGGGCTGTGACTGCTTTGCACACTGCTTTTGTGGTTTATGTGTTGCTTGTGGGGTGTCTTGAGGTAGCAGTTGTTTGGGTGTCTGCTTTGGAGGCCTCTGCTGTTTAGGTAAATTTTTACTCAGAGCCTCCAAGTATGTCTTTGTGTGTTTATGTGTTTGATTCAGTGGAGTGGTAGCATTATGTGAGGCTGGTTTTGTGGTGTGTGTAGTTGCATTCTCCTCCTGTCTGGTCTTGCCAGTCCTGAGTTGAGAGAGCTCAGCCTCCAGTTTGGCTAAATAGCTGCATCTCTCGCAAATATTTGTGTTATGTGGGAGGAGGAGAGGGTTGTCTGTGTACATGAGGCAGTTATAACATTGCCTCAAGATTCCCAGATTCACCAGCTGGACCAGAGAGAAGATTGACAACTGACCTTTGGACATGCTAGAATAATATTGGGAATTCCTTAATTGAAAACAAGGGCCAGTGGGGAGTGAGGGTGTAGTGCTTTTAATTTTTAGTGCTGACTTATATAATTGCTTTAGTGAGCAAGTGCCAGGTAACTTGAGTGCAATGTGTTACAAGTAACTAAATGCAAAACGACAAACAGTAACTTTCTTTCAAGTGAAACAAGGAAATAAGTACAGTAAGCAATGCAGATATCACTAGTGATCCACAGAAGCTGAGAAGTTGCGTATTAGGTGGAATTAGCTTCCAGGAAATAACAAGCAAACAAACAACAAGCATATAAACAAAGCTAGATTCAGCAGGCCTGGATCTAGTCTATGCTAGAGCAAACAAGGTGAACCAATTTCAGTAAGATACAGTTCAAATATTCAGGCACTATAAACCTTTAACCAGAAATTCCCAGCTCAGAAGGGCAGAGTCCAGCCTCTTCTCCCACAAGAGTGCAGACCACGAACCTTCTTAATGTAAAATAACTGGCCTGAAGCCCAAGTGCCTAAACCAGAACTAATACACTTGGACACTGGGCTCTCAATCAGCAGTTCCCAGATCCCTGACTGGTGAATCAACTTTTACGAGTTTTATTTTACTTAGTTAGCTTTGTTTTATTGACGACATAGTTACCCATGGTGGTAGACTTCTCAAAAGGTACTATAGTGTATTTCTTGGTTTGACACCCTCTCTTTACCCCAGGCCAGTAATCAAAGAGCCTCAATCCCCACCACTGATGCCAGTGAGAGACAGTCACTAAAACAGGAATGGATTTACACAGCATTTTCAAATGCAGCTCTCTGAATCAAGCACAGTTTACCCCAGAAGTACACAGGGAACATGCTCCAGACCTGGGACTGGACTCTCTATCCCTCCAGATCCCAAACAATACTCACTTTGGAGACTGTGCCCCAGTTACAAGTAGCTGACACACTCACACCTGGGTATTTTATTTTCACGCACTCACATTCCTGGGTAAGGCTGGCACAGATTTAGTAGCTGAATCTCATCTCTCCAAACTATACGGAAACCACACTCTAAGGGTCTTACAAGATTATACAATTATACTGTGTAAGAACCTCCTCTGCCCAGATTATGCAGTAACCATGCTCTAAGGGTCTTACAAGGTTATACAATTATACTGTGTAATGTCAATACTAATATAAATGGTAGAGTGTAACCAAAACAGCAAGGCTTTTTGGTGTGACCAAGGCATCACTAAAATAAGCACAAGTACTCTCAAGATGTTAAAAATATTCTCTAAAGACCAGCCACAATGAAAGGTATAAAATATTTAATAATAAATAATAAAATATAAAACAAGGGAATAATAAATACGTAAGTACAATAAGCGCCAGAGTTTCAATCACAGGAAAAATAAAAAATAACACAGTTGGACAGATTCACACAGATGCAGAAATACAATACTTAACTAATCTCACTGTATTTCCTGACTGTCTAAAGACTAACTCTTCCCTTGTTGTTGTTGTGTCTTTTGGCTTTTCCCGGTTAGGGGTCACCACAGCAGAACTCTGGTCCGCTAATGATTGGCAGTAGATTTTTACGTGCCAAGTTGCCGGCCCTGACGCACAACCTTCAACAAAGGTACGCCTATTCACGCATGTCTCCACACAGAAAACTCTCTAGCTGAGAATTGAACAGGACAATGTCTTACTGTGAAGCGACAATGCTACTGCAGCACCACCCCCGCAGTCCAAAGACTAAACACTAACTCTTCCCTAGCAAACTTAATTGATACAGCAAGGCAAGACAGGATACCGAGATGCTTACTTCCACATGGTAAGGTGATGAGCTTCCAACTAACTGAACTGAATTCAACTGACTGTTATAACTGTGATAGATTTTTTTATCAGGTTCCAAAGAAAACAAAACAAAACAAACTACTGTGAGAGTTCCATCCTGTCAGTGATAGTTATGGAGTGACATCACATTTGATCATCTGACTCTGGTACAATACACACTCAGAGCTTTGCTAAGATCTGTTGCAGCATCTGAAAGCTTTAGAACAATTTCAAAAAGTTCTATTGTTCCCTTCCAGAATTCTTTGTTTAAACCTAAACATTTAATCAGTTATAATAACACTGTTGATACATTTTATAGCACAAACCTCTGTACAAATCAGTGTGATAGTCAAAAGACACAAAATCCTTTACAAAACTCAAGCTAACTATGCTGGCATATGTTACACAGGCACTGTTCTATTCTCCCTGGCACAGATGGTAATACCTCACATTGTCACACTTGGTACTGAATTTCAAGACATGGCTTTGGCACCTAGCATTTGTCTGTATTAGATCTTGCTTAAGCATGTTCTTATCTTGGAGGGGGGTTCAGTGACTGCCCCCAGTTTGCATTCATCAGTCAATTTGGTCAGCCAAAGTTCTTTGACATTGGCTTTGACATCAAAGAAGTAGATGAGAATTATTTCCATGGCTTTGCAAATAAGAGTAATCAGACTAATGGGTCTTTAGTTTCCAGGATGTGTTGAAGGTGCTCTCTTATGAAGGGGGATGGCCGTTGCATCTCACCATTCACATGGCACAAAACCTGTTTAAGACTAGTTAAATAATTACTCCAGGGTCCTGATAAGTCATATTTTGGACTATACAGGAACATCCTGGGATGTTGTTGGAGCCCACTGAGGCCATGTTCTTGGCTTTAGTGAGTGCAGCCAGTACATGTTCCCTAGTTATAGCTGGAGGGGTTATATTTGAGGGTATATTTGAGGGGATGTTTGGGGGTGAAAAGGAGGATAAAATTGGAACCCAATTTGTCCACTAACAAGTTTATTATATTGCCAGGCTCAGTGAATATGTCACCATTAACCACCAGTTCAGCACATTGCTGTATGCTGCCCTTGAGGTTTCTCACATAGCTGTAAAAGGGCATATGCTTATCTTTTACCTGAAAGGCTATCTTAACTTTAAAGATGGCTTTGCTTGACCTAATTAGCCCTCTTAGTTGCCTATTTACTTTGATGGGAGAGTTTCTATCTTTATGGGGATTACCCTTCCTGATTTCTGCCATATTATTTTCCTTTTGTTATACATCATGTTTAATTTGGGCTACCACTAAGGTTTTTTTTTTCTAGGACTAGTTCTTCTTTACTTCTGGTAGGTGCAGCAGCCTCTATGCAGCCACTGACATAGTTGTATAGCGGTTCTGAGCGCAATTCAGCAGAGGCTGCTGTGTTCTCTGAGTTTGGAGAGGGCATTGAATTTTGACAATCCATCACTTAATAAAAGGTAATTTTCCTTGGAATAGTTCCTAATTGCTACTGGTTTTAATATGGAGTTGATTTTGATTTTGAAGGAGGCAGCTTTATGGTCAGACCTTACCAGAGAGGATGAGACATTGGGGGTTTGCAGCATTTACCCATATTTGTAAGCATGAGGTCCAATACTTTGGAGACTCTAGTGGGCATGTTCATTGTTTGGTCAAGGGTGTTTGTATTTACAAAGTCCAGGGATCTCTGTGCCTCTAGATTTGAGTCAGTGTAGGATTCTCAATCTATAGAGGAGTAATTAAAGTCTCCCATGGGAAGTGTGTTAGGTTGGATGGTAAGTATGTCCAGTAGGTCCAAGTAATAAAGTATGGATTGTGAGCTTCTTGGGATATGGAGGGTGACCTACAGCTGGCTAGGATATTTTACAGGATTTTGTCTGTGGTGATCTGTAGGTGGAGGAACTCCAGTGCATCATCCTTTTTTGACTACCCTAAAAGTATGCTTGTTATTAATGTATATTGAGACACCTTTCCCTTTAGCCCTTTTCTGTGCAGCATCTAATCTAAAAGTTTGTAAGGCACTGAAATCTTGCACTTTCGAGGTACTGTCTGACACTTTGAGCCATGTCTTGGTAACTGCACAGATGTCTATATTCTTCAGTGTGAGGGAGGGCTTGCAGGAAGTGTAATTCTTTGCTTAGGCTTCTAGCATTGAAAAGTAACACTTCGGGGATCATTTGAGTTGATTTTGCTATGTTGATAGGTTTATCAATTTGGCATTACCTAAAAATGGCTCTATGGGGGTGGATAAAATTTTAGCCTGTATTTAAAAGCTTAGAGGGGAGAGGTGCAGATCATCCTTGGCAAAGCCACATGGTTTGTTAACAATGTCCTCCCAAGCTGACAAATATCAGATCTCCTTAGAATGACACCAGAAAGACAGCCAGTTGTTGAAATCAGTCATTTTTGCTCATATTGTGGTATCATTCTTTATGATGGTAATATACTGCTCAGTGCTAGGCTCATATCTGCCTGAAATAGTCTGAAAGCTCCATAATGTCTCTCTTCATATAGTCTAGGGAGGTGCATCTTGGGTTATTTACACCTACAAGGACTATGATGTAATCATACTGGTACCTATGGCATAATGACTTGAGTGCATGTGTGATTTCATAGACTCTGGCTCTAGATAAGCAACTAACAGTTATCTTCTCCTTGTTCAGCCTCATTAGAGAGGCATCAGTATATCTTACAATGGGGTCCCCTATGATGAGAGTCCTAGGAAGTGTGTTTCTAGCCTTATGTACTTAGTGGTTGAGGCTCCACTTAAGGTGACAGTATGTGTGGTGTCAGTGTTGTTTTTTTCTGAGAGACTTTAGGCTTGTTGAGGCATAGCTTTGACAATGGGTGATCTAGGTGATCTTTGTTGTTTAGGAAGATTGCTTTTAAGTGCCTCAGCATACATTAATCTATGTGTGTGTTGTGTACTATGTGAGGTGGGTGTTGTGTGCATAGTTTTGACAACCTGATGTGCACTTGTATTCAAGTTTAGCCTCTAGTGTCATGTAAGTACACCCCTCGCATACTGTGTCTGCTTCAGTAAGGATTAAGTGGTTGTCAGTAAACATGAGACAATTGCTACATTGTCTGGAGGTGCCCATATCCACCAAGCTGGCTACAGAGAAGTTAGGAGATTGCTTATCCATACTGTCCAGTATGATTTGTGAGCTACAAGGGGGTGGTGTATTTATTTATTTATGCATTTAATTAATTAATTAATTTTACATGTGTTTACCGGCAGAGTCAGATTGGGCATGAATCCCATTTTCAGTGGAGGCCCGGGGAGAAAAGCTCCAGAAAGGTTAGTACAATAACTGAAATACAGAAGTTAAAAAAGTACAGTATAAAAGAAGTACAGCAGCTGTTGTATGCTAAGACAGAAAATAAGCATAGAAAAGTAGACAATATAAGACAACTTGTGAAAAAGATACAGTGCAGTTGTAGGACATATCAAACAGTGATTTGGTTGCAGTCATAAAATAGTTAAGAAATTAAAACACAAATTGAGCCTTGAATATAGAAAGCAACTCTTGTAAGTTAGCACAGTGATTTCAACATATGTACCTGTATACTATACAAATATGTATTGAGGTTAGAAGGCTATTAAGGGTGCTTTATAGGAGCAGATTATGCTAAACAATATTAAATTCTACTAACTTTAATGTTTAGACAATACTGAGTTCAACTAAATCTGCAGGTATTGCCACTTGACTCCCAACTAGCTGCTATAAACTTGTTGACACAGGTATTTGTGCTATATTGCTGATTTACAGGGTACAGTTTTATGAACCATTTTTTCTAGTTTTTTTCTACTGTACAGGGCACTTCTAGCCCACACAAACATGCAAAATTTACAGCAGCACAGAAAAAACAGAAAACTAAATAATGAACCCTCTGAATAATAAAATTACTATAGTTTGATTCCCTTTGTGTATTTCCCAACTCAGATTGACCAGCCAAACACCTCCTGCCACAGGATGAATAAATCCAGTCCTCCTAATGTAAAAACTCAGCAAGAGAGACCCACAAGTTCAATGCTACCACAGTAACAGTGATAGGAAGAGAATTAAAAAAATTAATAAAATGTAAACATAAAAGCAGGAAATATGGTAGCCATTACTCAAAAATAACTTGAGTGATTTAGCAGTCAAAGGTATTTAACTTTGTCTGGATGGCACTGGATACAAGTAAAACATTTCTTCAGTGTAGGCTAGGACTCCAAGCTTTGCTGAGGTCCTAGAAAATGAGCAGGAGACAATATGTGGTAAAGGAGGTTTACTCAACAGCAATACTGGTTTGCTTGGTGGGCACTCAGTATCATGGATGTATGGAAAACAGTGGGTGGAAAGAGTACATAATAGAAGGGGGAGGGAGACACTTTGGAAATCAAATTATTATAAGGGGTGGAGGCCAGAGACACAGCCTTATTATAAAACAACAGCAACAATAAGGGTAGGGGGGGAATATCCAAACTAGCTAGAGAGGCATACAATCAAAGAAAAGCAAATATTGAAGCTCTTTCAGAAACTTTAGATGTCAGCATTTTTAGATAAATGCTCCTACTTTTCAGGGGCCTTTGTTCTTATTTTCAGTGTTTGTAGTTTGAGAGGTATAGTAGAGCTGTACTGAAGTGGAAACAATGCAATTTAGATTAGCTCAGAGATGCTAAACATGTTACTCAATCATAACAAATTGCACATCGCTCATACTTACATTGTACATAACATGTTTGTTACTCTTATAAAAGACACAAAGCACCTATCTTTAAATGCCTGGTGTTGCACAATCCTACTTCTGTCTCCCTCATACCTCAGAACAAATGCAGGACAGGTTACTTTAACTGGGACAGTTGTCATATACATCTGCCACCGTCTACAGGTGAAATTCTGTCTGCCCTCATGAAGCATCCTTAGATACTGACAATTTATGTTTGCTGTTGTTCTCTTCTTTTAATACAGTTATTCAGTAAAAAATGTTCAAGGGCAAATAGAAGCAAACACATTTGTTAGCCCAATCTATTAAGATCCACTGGGTGCTGTCACCTGGCTTGTCAGACTGAAGCCACTGCAAGATTACCTTGGGATCAACTTTACTAGAGCAAAACAGGGATATTCTGAGTTCTGTTGATGTCAGCTTCTGGTGTAGAATAGAGACTGCACTCCTACAAGTTTTACAAATATTTTTTCTACATGTTAGCTAAGAATGAAGAAATGTACCCTAGCACTTTTTTTATCCTCCTAGCAGAGCACAGCTAGCATGTCAAACACAAGGTCTCATCTTATCACATGCAGTGCATAAGTAACATTACTCTAGAAATGAAAAGCAGATGTTAGCAGAGCACAGGTAGCAAGTCAAACATAAGGCCTGATCTTATCACATGCAGTGCATAAGTAACATTAGTCTAGAAATGAAAAGCAGATGTTATCAGAGCACAGATAGCATGTCAAACACAAGGCCTCATCTTATCACATGCAGTGCAGAAGTAACATTACTCTAGAAATGAAAAGCAGATGTTAGCAGAGCACAGATAGCATGTCAAACACAAGGCCTCATCTTATCACTTGCAGTGCAGAAGTAACATTACTCTAGAAATGAAAAGCAGATGTTATCAGAGCACAGATAGCATGTCAAACACAAGGCCTCATCTTATCACATGCAGTGCAGAAGTAACATTACTCTAGAAATGAAAATCAGATGTTATCAGAGCACAGATAGCATGTCAAACACAAGGCCTCATCTTATCACATGCAGTGCAGAAGTAACATTACTCTAGAAATGAAAAGCAGATGTTAGCAGAGCACAGATAGCATGTCAAACACAAGGCCTCATCTTATCACTTGCAGTGCAGAAGTAACATTACTCTAGAAATGAAAAGCAGATGTTAGCAGAGCACAGGTAGCATGTCAAACACAAGGCCTCATCTTATCACATGCAGTGCATAAGTAACATTACTCAAGAAATGAAAAGCAGATGTTAGCAGAGCACATATAGCATGTCAAACACAAGGTTTCGTCTTATCACATGCAGTGCATAAGTAACATTACTCTAGAAATGAAAAGCAGATGTCAGCAGAGCACAGATAGCATGTCAAACACAAGGCCTCATCTTATCATGTGCAGTGCAGAAGTAACATTACTCTAGAAATTAAAAGCAGATGTTAGCAGAGTACATATAGCATGTCAAACGCAGGGCATCGTCTTATCACATGAAGTGCATAAGTAACATCAGAATAGGCAAAATACACCACAGACAACATTTCTTATGGTCATTTTACATACTTACTTAAAAAGCCTTGAGCCTTAAGTTAAGTTTAATATTGTCAGTAGCAACCTATAAAGCAGTCACAGTGTAATGGAAGCCACAACTTTCACCCACATACAAACAGTGGGCAGATATAATGCATGAAGTACATAAGCAAAATAGGTGCCTTAATCAACCTCAGTGGAATCTGGCAATAACTTATTACAGCAATAACCCACGCCTGGGTGTGGTTAATGCTGGATTTACCCACGGTTGGTGTGGTTTGGTCATGAGGGTAAAGCCCGAGTGGCCAAACTAAGCCAACCGTGGATAAATCCAGCATTACCCACCCAGAAGTGGGTCATTGCTATTATACAATGACATTATTTAAGAAAAAAAATAATTACTTTTCTTAAATAATGACATTGTATAATGCCTCCTTGCTACCCTTCCGCAGCTGTCTGATATTCTGCTGCAGTTCTGATGTACTGCGCATGCGTACACCTACGCAGTACATCAGAGCTGTGGGCAAAAGCAACGGAGAAAGCAAGATCTCTGTTGCTTTTTAGAAAATGTTTTGCTATGTTAAATGGGTTTAACATAGCGAGACAGCTTTAAAAAAAGCAACAGAGAATCTCCATTGCTTTTTTTAAAGCTGTCTCGCTATGTTAAACTCATTTAACATAGTGAGACAGTGTGAAGCAATGGAGATCTTGCGTTCTCCGTTGCTGTAAAAAAAAAGTTATAGTAATTGAAAAAGTCCGGGCGACTGGACCTTTTTCCATTACTATAACTCAGATTTACAACGTACACGCTGCCAATCAGCGTGCACATTTTTGAATATTAATGGGGGGTCATTGTAGTCATTAGTATATTATAACAAAATATACTGCCTTTGTATACAACTAAGTCACTGTCATTCTTATTCCTGCTTTATATTTTTCCTCATTCTCATTTTTGCTTTTCTTTGAGTAATGAACAGCCTGAATGTCAGTTTCCTGATTGAAACACAAAAAGCAAAACATACGTATTATTAAGAAAGGTTGCAGTAGTGAGGAGACATTAAATATAATGGATACCTTCAGATCACAGTGCTATTACCAATAATATTTTGTATTTGAGACTTTTCTTCTCTTACTGTCTTACTGTCGTTGACTCATTGTCTGCAGCTTACCAACTCCTTTTGTTACATTCTTAAAAGCCATATCTATCTTCATAAGTCAGCTTTTTGAAAGATGGTTACAGAATCAAATAAAGAAAGCATAAAGAAAAGAATGCACGCTTCTGCATATCATGGGCATGTATCTCTTGTCAGCAGATAAACATTTCAATAATCTATTTATTTCATTTAACATACTTAAAATACAGAAGATTGTTATCCCTTATTAATTTACCATGTGTATTAGTTTGCAACTTATATCCTCCTCATGTTTCTTCCATGAGACATTTCTCCCTACAGGGATAATTGCTTTATAGTTTTTTTTTTCATTTAAATTTGGTTTTATTACTGTTGTCAGTTCATCCCTCAGGCATAAATGCACAGCTTTCTTTTCCTTTATTATTGTTACGTATCATGATATCAGGAAGCATATCTTAAAAATTAGTTTCCCAGTGCACTGCATTCACAATTCACAATAAATATTTCTTGTTGCTAGTGTTATATTATCCTGAGATTTATCATAATCCAACAGTATCAGCTTAATAAAAGATTGTATTGCTTAGCAATAATTACTACTCGTTTTTTCAGGATATGTCTCATCATCTGTTTAGAACTACTTTAGTTTATAAACTAAAACTATTTTTCCATGTATGTTCTTGTGTAGTTATCAGTTCTACCAAGACATAAATTAATTAAAAATGTCTGCAACAACAGGGGCTAGGTTCAGGAACTCATTACTGCAATCTGATGAATGTTTTCTTTGCGCTCCAAGATAAAAGAAACAAAACAAGATCATGCTAATATGTCAGGTCCCATGGCAGCCATGCTGTGGAAAACATACTAAAATTGTATAAAAAGCACTTAGAATGCCTTGTAATGCATTAAAATAGCTCAGAATAGAAAGATACAGTGAAAAAAAAAACATTTTTTTCAGTTTTAAGGTGGAGTTTTTCTTTAAGCACACTTTGCATTTTAGAAAGAGTGCTACAAATAGAGCCCTTATGAATAATTAATTAGGGAGCTCAGTCTGCTCTGGCTTAGTGCACCCCTCCATTTCTGAATTTGCTGTTTCTATCAGCTTTCCTGATATTGCAGTCATTACTTTTATACGTCTTTATACATTATTACTTTTATACATTACTAGTTTACTTCATCTACTGTTTCCTGTATTTTTGTTTGTTTTTTTTTCTTCTAGTTTTCATTGTATAAACATGACTTTTGGGGTTGTAAACATGATAACTATCATGACCGTTTTTTTTTTTTTTTTTTGTGCAAACCATTGAAATTTTTTTCGGAGCTGTTAGTTTTTATGCACTCTAATACACATGGATGGGTATTTACTAGATATTATTAAACATATGTATTTTTATAATTATAGTGTTCTAGTTTGATTATGTTTATGGTTAGATAGCTATGTGTTTTTTCTTGATTTTAGTTCTTGTCACAGACCTGTTGAAGGCTTTAATGCATTAGTTAGCCAAAAGTGATTTTAGTTACAAGTCTTTTTATGTATATCTTTTTAGGTATATGTTATGCTTTTCTTAATACCTGCTCTTGGAATGTGGTTTGCAAATAGACAGGTAATGTTTTCATAAACTAGGATTTAGTTTGATCTAATCAGTAGCAGTGTGTAGGGGTGGGTATTTGCTGTTCTAAAATGCACTTTTATGGCCCTGTTTATATTATTTGTCATGAACAGAATGGTTTAAAATTAAACAATACATATACTTTCCACACCTACTTCTAAGTATATAAAAGCTGATATGTTTAACATTGTTAAACTATTTCTGATTTTTTGTTGCTGAGGATTACTTGTCTGTGATGAATAAAGGCTTGTTGCTTTGAAACACTACTTGAGTGTCATGATTTTTGGAAATTATTGTGACTGAGCTCATCAACAACGTTTTAAGACCACTAGTTTCTCTGTTTTTTATACCTGGAGTGTGGGCCACAATAAATCTTATTGTAAGACCAGGTGAGATATTTTCCTAAAAATAAGAAAGAACATATGGCTCTGTGGTGAACAGGGTTGGATCCTTACTGATCCCTGGCTAACTCTGGTCCAACAAGTTACCCAGACACTGGCAGAGTTTCCTGAGGTCTGTTTGTCTATTTAGTGGAAGGGTGTTGACTGATCTGCTCTGTTGCTGACACTTGGGACCCTGGTGGAGTCCTGGTTTAACAATAACAGAATGCACATTCAGTGATGGATGCTGTGCCTTCACTAATAGCGTGAAAGCACTGCAGTAAGCATACTTTGAAAGTTTATCTGTCAGCCACCAAGGCAAAAATGAGCTTTTGGTGGCCAGCTTTTACTAACAATGTCACTACGTGGCAATCACAAAGGGAGGAGAACTAATGGACTGAATAGCTTCTAAGGGCCAGATGGTTAGTGGGATAGGTCAAAACTAGACTAAGAAAAACATAGAACATTTGCAAAGCTGCCATGCACTGTGTGGACAAATGTTGCTGACCACTGGGTTTTCAAAGCTGAACCACAAAAAAGAGATTGTGGATCAGTGCTGCATATCTTTTTAAATGTCCATTTTGGCTGATAATGATGTTAAGTACAAATAACTTGTGTGAACTATGATTTTTTTTTTAATTGCTACCTAGCATTTAATTTGGGCTTAACCACAGTGACCCTTTGCAGCTACTGTAAATGCTTAATTGTGTATTTATTATTCCATGTGTTAAGTTTACCAGCCCTCCATTCCTAAGTATAATAGTTGTTGGGTCTTTCGGCTTTTCCCGGTTAGGGGTCGCCACAGCAGAACTCTGGTCCGCTAATGATTGGCAGTAGATTTTTACGTGCCGAGTTGCCGGCCCTGACGCACAACCTTCAGCAGTCGCCCATTCACGCATGTCTCCACACAGAAGACGCTCTAGCTGAGAATCGAACAGGACAACATCTTACTGTGAGGCGACAACGCTACCGCAGTACCACCACAGCAATTCATTCCTATGTATAATAGTATTCCTTAGTAATATCTGAATGCATGTCACATTAAAAAAAATTTTCTTAAGGATCCATCACAAAATATTACCTGCACGTGAATAAGTGCAGCTATTTCTACAGGCCATGCTTTGCAGTTTACAAATTTGTGTCTTTTTCATTAAATTTCTTTTCTCTAGCTAAACAAATTCCAATTTTTGTGCTCAATATACCAAATAATAAAACTGTTAAAAATTGATTTTTTGGCAATTTTGGGAGATCACTGTTCAGTTATTATTATGATCCGTGGTGGTGGTTCTGCGGTAGCATTGTCGCCTCACAGTAAGACGCTGTCCGGTTCAATTCTCAGCTAGAGCGTCTTCTGCGTGGAGACATGCGTGAATGGGCGTACCTTCGTTGAAGGTTGTGCATCAGGCCTGGCAAGCCAGTACGTAAAAATCAACTGCCAATCATTAGCGGACCGGAGTTCCGCTGTGGCAACCCCTAACTGGGAAAAGCCAAAAGAAAGAAACAATCACTGTTCAGTTATTATGATCTTGCAATTTTAATCTTTGAATACCAATAATAGAACTGGTATGATCGTGGTGATGCTTTTGTCTTGGCTGTCCTAAGGGTGTATGTTTGGTCTTTCACAGGAAGAGTGCTCTTTGTGTGGGTAACTAACCAAGAATGATAATTTTATAGAACGGTATGCTAAGTAGCAATGTGACCTTACTTTGTGCTGGTAGTCATTGAAAGCCCTTTAGTAGATTGGTGCATGTGATTATCTCCAAGGAGAATAAATCAGCATATTTTGTTTTCTGCTATTTGGATTTTATATGCATTGGTGCTGGAGTGAAGTGGGCAGCCATGGTGGTGCAGCGGTTAGCATTGCCGCGTCACAGCATGAGGTTCTCCAGTTTGATCCTCAGTTGGGGTGCCTTCTGTGAGGAGTCTGCATGTCCTCCCTGTGGTCACGTGGGTTTCCTCCAGGTGCTCCGGTTTCCTCCCACATCCCAAAGACATGCTGTAGGTGAACTGGAAACACTTAATTGGCCCTAGGCAAGAGTTCATGAGTGTGTGTGCCTTCAGTGGAAGGTTGGGCAATGGGCTGGCAACTCGACACCGTAAATTTCCACTGTCAATCATGAGCAGATAAGTGATCTGCTGTGGTGACCCCTAACCGGGAAAAGCCAAAAGAAGAAGAAGAAGTGTTCAATATAGCAAATATGTTTGTCTGTTAGCTGGCATATAATCAAACATGATGTCCTATATGAGCTTGGTTCATTCGCATAAGAGTTACTGTTAAACAAGGAGCAGGCCACAGACGTGCAATGGGCTAATGCCAGAATCAACTCTAACCTATACCTTTTTTTTTGCACCAAAATGCACTTTACTCTAGCTGGTGTCTAGATATGCTCATAATACCTTCAAGACTGAGTCCTTCCTTTTGGTGGGGGCAAGAACTGAGGTAGGTACTGTGATGCCCGTGCACTGTCCCAGCAATCAAGGAGCCTCATTCCTCACCACTAACACCAGTAAGGGGCATCCAAATTGGGAAGGATAACAAATACACACGCAGTAAAGTACAATTTCCCTTAAAAGCACACAGAGATCACAGTCAGTCTGGGGCAGGTTTCCCCTTTTCTCTCCAGATCCTCAATAAGACTCCCCACTGGCACAACTATAGGGTCCAGATCTCAGCCTAGTGGGCAAGCTAAAACCTCCAGCACCCTTTATGTCCAACCAGTGCTTCGTGTCCCTGCCCAGGTAGCTGACACACACACACATTTTGAGATAAGAGTTATATACAACCACACAGACATTCCTGGGGAAGGCTGGCACAGGTTCTCCAGCTGTGCCCCTTTTACCCAGACTATACGGTAGAAATCACTGCCACCACCCACTAATATTTATCAGCTACTAAAAGGCCCTTATGAAAGGGTGTCCAATTATACTGTGCAATATTATTATCCAAATGGTAAGTGCAACTGAACAGTCAAGGCTTATTTGGAGTGGCTTTGTACAGTATCACTATATATATATATATATATATATATATATATATATATATATATATATATGTATATATACAATGTACTCTAGAGCTTAAATTATCTCTACACAAAACAGCCACAATTTAAAGGTTTAAAAATATTTAATAATAAATAATAAAAACACCAGACAATACTTCTTACTACACAGAGATAGTCAAGATTTCAGAGATCACAGGAAAATGCTTAAAATAATACAGTAGAATAGTTCTGGCATAAGTACAGAAAAAAACTAATCTAATCTTCCTATTTCCTAGCTATATCTAAGAGAAAACACAGTTCTAAAATAAACTTACATATAGAGCATAGGCAGAGTGCTGGTGATGCTGGATGTTCTCAAGACAAGTGCAAAATGCTCTGAGTCTCTCTGTCCTTAAATTGATAACACAGTACCACTGACTCATTTCAGATTACATCATTATTTTCTGTTTCCCAGGCTAACAGAAGCTCAGAGTGTAACAACCCTTTTGATCTTGCACCTGGTCAGGTAGCTACAGCAGTAAAATATATTATACATGCAAATTCTAGCAATTAACTCTAGCTCAAAACAAAAGCAAGAATTCCTTCATCCAGACATCTCGACTCTGGATTTTATGATCAAACAATTACACAATGCTTGACTTATCAGTTTTCCTACAGCAGAGTGCACTGTTGTTACATTTTTGCAGTTCCACATTTAACACCATTTTCTTCCATTTAAGAGAACAAGCATGTGGCTTACATTAATATTTACAAATGACAGAATTATCTACAAAATCCTATCTAGCTAGACTGGCAGCCTTCACATATCTCACACCCCACACCCCCGCCCAGAGAACTCAAGCTAGTTTTTCAAGTGACCATTGAGAAACGTTGCTTGAGAGGGTTAGGTCTAAGTATACCTTACCCCATTCTCTGTCTTGAGAACCCATCTGTGTCTGCTAAACCCAATGTGGTGCTGCACTGACATATCGCATGCTTGCAACTCTAGGCTCCATCTTAGCAACTTGGCATTTTGCTGGTTGTCTCTGTTTAACCATGTTAAAGGATTGTGATCTGTCACTACAGTGAATTTTCTTCCATACAGGTAAGGCTGAAGTTTCTGCAGTGCCTACACTAAGGCTAGACATTCCTTTTCTACAACTGCATAGCATTCCTCCCTGGGTTGGAGCCTACAACTGAGATAAACCACTGGGTGCTCTTCTTCCTCTGAAGAAATCTGTACAGCCCCCCACCCCATGGTTTGAAGCATCCACCTGCACAACAAATTCTTTGCTGTAATCTGGACTGGCTAACACAGGGGGTCCTCTCAAAGCTTCCTTAAGCTCCTGGAATGCCTGTTCATATGCTGGGGTCCACACTACCTTATCTGACCTATTATTCCTTGTCAGGTCTGTGAGGGGAGCAGCTATGGTACTATAACTGGGGACAAACTTTCTGTAGTACCCTGCTGTCCCTAAGAATGCCCTCATCTGCTTTTTGGTAACAGGTGCAGGCCATGCCTGAATGGCTTCCACTTTGTCTGGTTCTGGCCTGATCTTACCACTACCCACTCTATGTCCCAGGTAGGAGGCCTCTGCCATACCCACCTGACATATGCTTGGCTTAACAGTCAACCCTGCCCTCTGTAGTCTGCCCAGCACTTCCCTGACATGTTGAAGGTGCTCTTGCCAGGAATGGCTGTAGATGGCAATATCATCTAGATAAGCAAGGGCAAACCCTCCTGCTCCTGCTAGGATATGATCTACCAGCCTCTGGACAGTTGCTGGGGCATTTGTCATCACAAAAGGCATCTTTGTGAACTCATACAAGCCAAAAGGAGTCACAAAGGCTGACCTCTCTCTAGCACTGGGAGTCAAGGGCACCTGCCAGTAACCCTTGGTAAGATCAATGGTTGTAAGATACTTAGACCCACCCAGCTGCTCTAGGGCCTCATCTGTCCTAGACATGGGGAAGCATCTGACTCTGTGTGACTATTTAATTTCCTGTAGTCCACACAAAACCTGGTGCTGCCATCCTTCGTTGGCACCAGCAGAACTGGGGAGGCCCAGGGACTGATGAACTCTTGAATTACCCCTAGTTCCAACATCTCCTGTATCTCCTTCCTCAGAGTCTGTTTGACTCTCTCAGGCACCCTATAAGGGGCCTGCCTAAGAGGCCCTTGGGGTCCTGTAGCCACATGGTGTTGCACCAGGTGGGTGCACCCTGGTTTCCAGGTGAACATGTCCCCAGACCCCTGTAACACTGCTTGGATTTCTCGAACCTTGGTAGGAGATAGCTGCTGGGACATTGCTACCCCTTCCACTAATGTGTCAGTCAGAGCCTCACTGAGGAGATCATTCATCAGATCTCCCTCAGACTCCTCCTACAACCCACTGCAAATACTCAGCACAAGGGCCTCCTTATCATGGTAAGGTTTCATCATGTTAACATGGTACAGTCTGTGCTCCTGCCACTTGCCTAGCAGTTCTACCATGTAGTTAACATCACTGACCTTTCTTACCACCTTGTAGGGTCCCTCCCAAGCTGCTTGCAGCTTGTTGTGTCTGACAGGAATGAGAACCATTACCTGCTGCCCTACAGCATACTCTCTAGCTCAAGCATTCCTGTCATACCATACCTTTTTTGCCAGGTTCTCCTGGGCCAAGCCCATGAGTTCCATGAGCATTGTCCTGAGGTTAAGGACATATGCCACAACAGAGTCCTTGTGAGATTTACACTAACCTTCCCACCCATCACAAATTAAATCTAGAGGTCCCCTCACCCTGTGCCCATACAGCAAGTCAAAGGGTGAAAAACATGTGGATTCCTGGGGAACCACTCTGTAGGCAAACAACAGATGGGGCAAATATTTGTTCCACTCCCTCTTAAACTGGTCTGCAAATGTCAGTAGTATGGACTTGATTGTAGAGTTTAACCTCTCAACCAGACCATTAGTCTGCGGATGGTAGGGGCTGGTCTTCAGGTGCTTCACCCCACAGTACTTCCACAGACAAGCCAGCAGGTCTGACATGAAAGTGGCGCCTCTGTCAATCAGTATTTCTTTCGGGAAACCTATCCTGCTGAAAATCTCTAACAAAGCATTTTCCACCTTTTCTGCCTCAATGGATGACAAAGCCACTGCCTCAGGGTATCTTGTAGCATAATCTACTATCACTAGGATATACTTTTTCCCTGTGGAACTTAGGGTACTCAGAGGCTCCACAATATCCATAGCTACCCTCTGAAATGGCTCCTCAATCACAGGCAAAGGCATCAAAGGAGCTCTCACCTTGTTTCATGCCTTGCCTACCTTTTGGCACTGCTCACAGGTCCTGCAGTACCCTGTCAAATCCTTGGAAATTTCAGGCCAATAAAAGTTCTGCATAATATGTCTCTTTGTATATTTTATGCCCATATGACCTGCAAAGAGAATATCATGGGCTATGGCTAGTAGCACCAGATGGTTTGCTCTGGACACTACCAACTGCTGTATTCTCTCACCTTCTAGCCCTCCCTCAAGGGTCCGATATCTATACAGTAACCCTTTGCCCCAATATAAAGATTCCCCTTCCCTTGAGAATCAGGTGCCTCACTAGCTACCTGCCTCAGGCCTTGCAATGTAGAGTCTGAGAGTTGAGCCTGTCTCAACTCTCTATTTGTAACCCTCCCCAGCTCCCCTTCCACAGGAAGTCTGGTATTCTCTGACAGTGGTGCCTCACTGTCAGCCTGGTACTACTACTCACCTCTACCTTTGCAGTCACTCTCTCCAAGGGAACATCAGTACCCACAAGCAGCTGTAGCTCACCTTCAGTTTCACTGCTACAGCGTAGCTTCCTCTCTGAAGTAACCACCTCACCAGTCCTGGCTGCAAGTATGCGGTCTGTCTGGGTCTCCCCCAGTCTACCAGACCCACATGCTTGTCTTGAAGCCTGACTGTGTGTAACTGCATAAACAAATGGTAATGCCTCATCCAAATCTTTCCCTATCAGGACATCTGCAGGATAGTAGTTCAGTACACCTGTTGTCTCAAGACAATCTATTATTGGCATTTTGTCTTTCCCACTTACTGGCTCCCTCAACTTTTGTTCCCCACCTTGCCTCCATGGACATCTGTATGCAACATGGCCCCACTGGTTGCATTCAAAACATTTAACCCTAGGTCCTGGATGTGTCCCTGGACTAGTGGCTTCCCCTGCTACTGGTAGATTCTGTTGGGGCAGTCTGGGCTGCCCACCATGGGTTCCTTTAGACCCATGAGCAGTACTGGGGGTGCCTTTCCTGTGCAGGGATGCCCTGCTTGCTAGGTATAGGTCTTCCTTCTTCCCCAACTCCTCTGAAGTAGCACATTGTCTATCAGCTAATCAGATCCTCATGTCCTCAGGCAAAGTGCTAAAGGCTTGTTCCCTCACCAAAAAGTCTGCCAGCCCTTCAAAAGTGGTGGCCTGACATCCACTCAACCACCTATGAAAATAAGTGCTCAGTTCAGCAACATATTCATTCACACTTTCATCTGCCTTGTGTCAATATTCATGAAACTTTTTCCTATAAGTTTCAGGTGTTAGCTTAAAGAATTCTAACAAAGAGTTCTTACCAGCACTATAATTAAAATAATCAATGTCAGACATTTTGGACTAAACAGTTACAGCTTTACCACAGAGTAAGGGGGTCAGGAACCGTATCCAGAGCCTTTGGTCAACCTCATACTATTTACATACCCTCTCAAACATATGAATGAAACTATCAAAATTATCCCCCTCTTTAAACAGCAGAAGAAATTTACTGACGTTTTGTGCTTTTGGGATCTGGTTACTCCCTTCCCCATTACCTCCATGACTCTGGTGAAGAGTCAGCATCTCCTTTTCATGCTGCCTCTGCCTTTCCTTCTCCTCAGCTTCCAGGTGTAGCAGTTTCTTATTCTCCTCAGCCTGTAGATGTCTCAGTCTCTCTGCTACTTCTGTTTCCAAACACCTGGCTGCCAACTCAAGTCTCTTTAGCTCCAGATGGATTTTTAAGTCCTCTGCAGAAAGGTTGAGCTGTCCATTCTCTGAGTGTGGTACATCTCCACGGCCAGTCTGATCGCCCTCCTGATTGCTGTTTTCTGATGCAGCTATGACCAAAGCTGCAATCATGTCTGACTTAGTCAGGTTTCCATGCACCAGCCCTTTAGCCTGGCACATCTCAGCCAACTGGCTCCTTGACTGTTTGCCATACTCCTCTGCTGACATGCTTGCCTGCTCTCCCTGATTAACTAAGCTAACAAAAGAAATAAAACAATTGTAATTTACAGTACAAAAACACCTTCAGTGATCACTGTACATAAGCTACAGGAATTCACTATCCACACCACTACAAGCCAATTGTCAACCAATTAATATGTGGTGTGGATATCCCACCATTGCCAAACAATTAATATGTGATGCCAGTGCACTGGCCTAGCAATCAAGGTACCTCAATTCTCACCACTAACACCAGTGAGGGGCTTTCATATTGGGAAGGATAACAAATATACACACACAGTAAAGTACAATTTCCCTTAAGAGCAGACAGAGATCACAGTCAGTCTGGGGCTGGTTTCTCCCTTTCTCTCCAGTTCCCCAATAAGACTCACCACTGGCACAGCTATAGGGTCCAGATTTCAGCCAAGTGGGCAAGCTAAAACCTCCAGCACCCTCTCTGTCCAAATAGTGCTTCATGTCCCTGCCCAAGTAGCTGAGACACACACACTTTGAGATAAGAGTTATATACAACCATACAGACACTCCTGGGGAAGGCTGGCACAGGTTCTCCAGATGTGCCTCTTTTGTGCAGACTATACAGTAAAAATCACTGCCACCACCCACTAATATTTATCAGCTACTAAAACGCCCTTATGAAAGGATGTCCAATTACACTGTGCAATATTATTATCCAAATGGTAAGTGCAACTGAACAGTCAAGGCTTATCTGGAGTGGCTTTGTACAGTATCAGTATATATATGCAATGTACTTTAGAGCTTAAATTATCTCTACACAAAACAGCCACAGTTGAAAGGTTTAAAAATATTTAATAATAAATAATAAAACACCAGGCAATACTTCTTACTATACAGTGCTAGTCAAGAGTTCAGAGATCACAGGAAAATGCTTAAAATAATACAGTAGAATAGTTCTGGCATCAGTACAGAAAAAAAAACAACTAGTCTAGTCTTCCTATATCCTAGCTATATCTAAGAGAAAACACAGTTCTAAAATAAACTTACATATAGAGCATAGGCAGAGTGCTGGTGATGTTGGATGTTCTCAAGACAAATGCAAAATGCTCTGAGTCTCTCTGTCCTTAAATTGATAACACAGTACCACTGACTCATTTCAGATTACATCATTATTTTCTGTTTCCCAGGCTAACAGAAGCTCAGAGTGTGACCGCCCTTTTCATCTTGCACCTGGTCAGGAAGCTACAGTAATAAAAGACATTGTACATGCAAATTCTAGCAATTAACTCTAGTCTCAAAACAAAAACAAGAATTCCTTCATCGAGACATCTCGACTCCGGGTTTTGTGATCAAGCAATTACACAGTGCTTGACTTATCAGCTTTCCTACAGCAGAGTGCACTGTTGTTACATTTTTGCAGTTCCACATTTAACACCATTTTTCACATGTAAGAGAACAAGCTTGTGGCTTATATTAACATTTACAAATGACAGAATTATCTACAAAATCCTATCTAGCTAGGCTGGCAGCCTTCACATATCTTCACAGGTAAAATACCATTCTACTACATACTTTGAGGTGTTCTGTTTAACCTGTTGTTTTATGTTGGCCTGAGCTACCATCTGAGTTTACTCCCAGAATGAGGTGTTTGTCACCACCTCCTTGCATGTTTTCATATAATTCTTCCAGCTTTCTGTACAGAGTGGTCTTAACTGTAACAGTACTGGAAAACATTCACTTCCATTCTATAATTAATGGTGAGTTGATCAAATCTGCTGATATCCTGCATCACCTTGACTATACCTTCTGTATCCTTAACACTCTTGAACTCTGGGTCAGCAACACTGAAGGCAAACATCCTGCCCTTTCACTAATGGACGTGATGAGCCGTTTTTTACATAATAAAGGGCAGTGTCCGTATAAATTATACAACAAGCATTACTGCACATCTTTCCAAGAAGATTCCATTTTCAGGTGCTCACTGCTGATGATGTATGTCTTTGATGACTCTTACTTTCTTAAGTGTTCTGGTTGTGTGAAACTTAAACCTTTTGCAGTGGAATCTAGTATACATATAACTGCATTACTGGGACAGAAAAACTTAGTGCTATTTGTGCACTATTATCCCTTGAGTCAATTTAATTTCTTCTCTGCACTATAACCATGCCAGATTAACTGTTTCACTGAATTTATATGTTGGCGTTTGATACAAATGTTGCAATGGCACTTGCACCAGACCAAAGTCAATGTTTATTTACCTTTTTTATGTCCTGCTCATTTATACTTCTATTTTGCAATCATTTGTCTCAGCTTTGCACATTTTATGTATGTACCTGATTTTCTTGGTAGTGTCAGCTTACCACATTCCTAACTCTTCTGTAATACTGGCTTATCTTTTATCTCTTCCCCCTTCCCCCTCTCACTCTTTTTTCTCTGTTCCCCTCTCTGCCACTTTGTATCGCTATCTCTTGCCTTATGTTTTTCTCTGTCTGTCAACCCCCCTATTCATCTCTCTCTATATTGCTTTCTTTCTTTGTCCCCTAGTGAACAAAAGTGCTTCTTCAAAAGATGAGTGTAGAACATGATGCTTCCCCTCTCAGCACAGTTAGCTGCTATGTAACACTCTCAGCTGAAGTTGAAGCAGTGCAATTCCAGCTGTACTAATGTAGAAGTTATAGCTGTTGAGCAACCCTAACCACCTACCTGTGTTACATTATGACTCACGATTTAAAAGGCAAGGATGGACTCAGTTTCTCTCTCTCTCTCTCTCTCTCTCTCTCTCTCTCTTTCTCTATCCTAGAAACTGGAAAGACCACAGGCCCTGTCTGTTCCTTCTAATACTTGACAAAACACTTTCCATTATACTTTTGAAATGTTATGCCTGATGAAAACTGACAGCTCACTCTACACAGGTCCTGTGTTAATTTATGTACCCCTTGTCTTAGATGTTGAATGAGCCTAAATGATTGCTTATATTCCATATCAGAATCAGAAATCTGCAGCCTAAAGTTCAGGATCTCCACTTCTCAGATAACTTATTCTGCTTCATTATTCTATTGTTATCAGATATCTGGCTTAACCTGTCACTTCTGCACTTTTAAAGGTGCAGTCTTCAGATGTCAACTACCTCCTACGTAAAATCTTGTGTGTCTCTGCTATCCTTAAACAAAAATAAAAAAACAAAAAAAATCTTGCTATTTTCCCACTTTCTATAATTTAAAAAAGTTCAGTTACAGAGTTGCTGTTCTAAACTGTTTGTAAGTTTCTTGGAGGCCAGTGCTTACTTGGGCTAAAGGGAAGTCTCTGTGTTCACCAGTGGCAGTGGTTAACACTGAGCAGCCTGCTTGTCCCTGTAGGAGTGGTTACTGCCTAGAAACTGTAGTTTTATTGGCCATTTTGGGTCATTTCCAAACTCCTTGATCTCTCTCTCTTAAAACCCTGCAACTCTCTTTTTGCGCGGTCTTGCGCACAGAGCAGCGTGGGGCAGCACCAGTTAGCTGGGTTATACTATTCCTGGCTCCACAAAGTGTGCGCTGCAAATTTTCCCTTAGAACTAGGCAAGCGAAAACTCAAGTGCTTCAGATCAACTGCTCTTATTGCAGCACTTGCATAACCCAAATCAGCACTTGTCTAAATCTCCTAGACAGCACTATTTTCCAAATCCCCTAGACAGCACTATTATAATACAGCATAAGACCCTCAAGTGTCTGCAAGACAAGTGAAATTTACTTTTCCAAGTATGTCCAGAGGTCAGCTTCAGGTGTACTCTCCAGTTCAGCTGATGGAATTGTGCATCCTGAGGCAATGTCACAATTGCCTCATGTATGCAGACAACCCTCTACTCTTACCTCTAGACACAAACACTTGTGAGAGATGCAAATACACAGCCAGACTGGAGGCTAAGCACTCTCAACCCATGACTGTAACAGACAGTCAAGAGGAGAAGAGACACACTAGCATCACACCACCAGTCACACATGGATCTACAAAACAAGCACCGGCAAAACATACACATAAATACACAAAAACATATTCGGAGGCACTAGGTACAAATTTGAAAAAGAAACAGTGCCCTCCAAAGCAGACAAGCAAGCAACCTGCACCTCCAAGCAGAAGCCAGAAAACACATAATTCACCTCAGCAGTGTGCCTCACGACAGCCCCTAAGGCAAAACACCATACCCAACACACTAGTAATAGGAGACTATAGTAAGGCACACAGATGTTCCACTCAACAGGCTGAACAAGGAGAAGGTTACTGTCAGCTGCCTATCGGGTGCTAGGATCTGCCATATAAAACAGGCACTTAGGTCACTCCAGATCAAGTACAAGTATGATGTTGTCATTGTACATGTTGGTGTGAATGATCTAAGACGTACCTCCCCAGACTACATGAAAAGAGACATTGAGGAGCTCTCTGATCATGTAGCCCAAGCTGGTATGACCCTGACCTTGAGTAGCATACTACCTTCACCTAGAATGATACCACAGTACAAAGACAAAATGATCAATTTCAACAATTGGCTAAGCTTCTGATGTCATTCTAAGGGGATCCACTGTCTGTCTGCCTGAGATGACATGATAGACAAGCCTCGCTGTTTCGCCAGAGATGGTTTGCACCTGTCACCCCTAGGCTTTTGAATACTGGCCAAGGCTCTTGCCATCCCCATAGTGCCTTTTTTAGGCAAGGCTCAAAGGACAAACCAACCACCGTAGCCAGCAAAGGTAACCAAAAACTAAGGGTAATGATACTCAACGCCAGAAGTCTCAACCTCAAAATGCACGCACTCGAGGCACTCCTCAGTATGGACAAAATTGATGTTTGTGCAGTGACGGAAACCTGGTTCAAGGCTCCAGAGAGCAGCCCAGCACTACCAGGTTACAATTCATATCATACCTTCTAGCCTCAGGTACTGGATCGCAGTACAAAGGGCGGAGGTGTATCCGTATTCATCAAGGATACCCACATCTCCAGGTTAGTGGTGCAGCATAATGCCCCAGAGATCATCCATGAGCAACTATCAGCAGGCAAAACCACATTTCAAGTCGTAGACTGTTATAGATCGCCCACCATGTCCCAAGATGCTCACTCAGCATTCCTTGAGGCATTGGAAAATATAAAGGTCCTACCCAACACCATAATTTTGGGTGATTTCAACTACCCTGGTATAGACTGGGCGAACTACCAAAGTTCTAACTCCTATGCCCAGCAGTTCATAGAATTTATAAATTCAAATGCCCTTGAACAACTAGTATGTTCTCCCACTAGAGGGGACAACATATTGGATTTAGTCATCACAAATATGGGCGCCTCACCCCTCCACCTCCCCCAGTCAAAGAAACCATTGTAAAAAAACTTTCCAAAGCAAACTTCAAACTACTTGCATCCAAAGTGGAAAGCTTCACTATTCCCTTGCAGAAGGATAATGATATCCAGGATGCAGAATCCTACACCAAGGCACTTTATATACATCTTCAGGATTGCATGGACCGTGTTATCCCAAATAAAACCAAGACTCCTTCCTCAAGCAAGAAGAAACCAGTCTGGTGGACCCCGGCCTTAAGCAACTATACAATAAAAAGAGGAGACTTATACAAAAAAGGCCAAATGTCAAGTAGAAAAATCTTCCCTGATCAGCTTTAGTAAGAAATTGAGGGCCCTCATCAAGTCAACTAAAGCCAATTTTGAAAAGAAAGTTGCCAAGGATGTCAAGGATAACCATAAGGCCTTCTATGGTTGCATCAAAAATCTAAATGCAACACTCAGGTCTGTTCTGAGCTAGTATAAAATGGAACAAAATACACTGACCCCACTGACATTGCCAACATCTTGGCTGACAGGTTCAGTGCAAATTTCTTCCCCCCTCACCACCTACAGGGCCTATTACTATTCCAGGGGATTGTGTAAATTCAATTATTACTGATACATTGGTTAATAAGGCTCTATCTAAAGCTAAAAATACTGCATCCATGGGACCAGGTAGTGTCCTGGGCTGTGTCATATGCGAGCTCCAAAATGAATTAACCCCACATCTGAATACCCTGTTCAGTCTCAGCCTCTCAACAGTATATGTGCCCATAGAATGGCACCCAGCAACGGTGGTTCTGCTGCACAAGGGTGGGCCCACAACCAACCCTGGGAACTACCGACCAATAAGCCTGACCAGTCTGATCTGTAAGGCAATGGAGCAAATCATTATGGAACTCATAAATGGAGAGATTGGGAACCTCCAAACACATGACCCCACAAAGTTCGGCTTCGTCAAGTGCAGATCATGCCTCCGGAACCTGGTGGACTTCTTTGAGACAGTTACTCAGGCTATAGATAAGGGAAAGGAGGTACACACAGGCTTACCTTGACCTTGCTAAAGCATTTGACACCATTCCCCATTTGGGTATTATTGATAAACTCACCAACCTGGACATAAACCCTTACATCACAAGATGGATCGCAAACTGGCTCTCAGACAGATCCCACAAAGTAAGAGTAGCAGGATCTATGTCCGAATCCAGACCAGTAATGAGTGGTGTGCCTCAGGACTCTGTCCTGGGGCCCCTCCTGTTTGGCATATACTTCTCAGAAGTACAGGCAAGCACTGAAGGGCTGTGGCTGACCAAGTTTGTGGACGACTGCAAACTGGGTGCTATAATAGAGTCTCCGGCTGACATGGATATCCTCCAGAAGGGCCTTAATGAGACTGAAGCATGGTGTCAAAGCCATGGTCTCAAGCTAAATGCTAAAAAATGCATAGTAATCCCCTTTGGAAAAAACAGAGTACCCATGAACTACCACATAGGAGGTAACCCCCTGAAATCTGAAGTAGTAATAAGGGATCTAGGGACCCAAGTAGATAGTCAGCTTTCCTTTGATAACCATGTTACCAAGGTGGTTAGAAAATCCTTCTATGTGACCCATCTGATCATGAAAGGGTTTGCATCAAGATCTAAGGATGTAGTGGTGCCCCTCTACTCTTCCCTCATCAGACCCATTATTGAGTACAATGCACCAATTGGAATGTACCTGGCTAGGCATCTCCAGCAGCTGGAGAGACCACAGAGGTACCTCACTAAGAGGATTACTGGCCTCAAACAGTTGCCCTATGCAGCACGATTGAAAAAAACTAAGGCTTTTCTCTGTTGGATACCACCTTCTAAGAGGCGATCTCTGTCTAACATACAGAGCCATGTCCAACCCAGAACTGTTGAACATGCTCCATCTTAGCAAAACCAAATCCACTCAAGCTACACGCTCTAAGGATATAAACCTCAGCACAACAATGAATAGAACATGCTGGAGGGATAGATTCCCTTCACAAAAACTTCCCTTGCTATGGAACAAGGTCCCGATCGACATAAGACAGAGCCCCTCACTATCACTCTTCAAGAGGAACCTTGACGAGTGGATGGATAACAGAAAGTTCACACCAGGGATCATACCAACAGGTCTACTAGATAGGGGTCAAGGGTACTAGCTGCTAGATCAAGGGCCTAGGGAACTAACCAAAGGGGCAGTGAATACCGCACAACGTGGCTGGGCTAATATATGCCTTCGGGCAGATAGCCCAGTATCTACCTATGAACCTATAAGAATAATGTTTTAAAAATAATGCTTAAATATTGCATATTAATAATCCTTTTAAGGTCAGTGTGATGAATTTGAAGAAACTGCTGATATGAACTTCTCAAATTATGCAAATTTTTCAAGTGGAGTAGCTAATGTAAAACTTTGCCAAAGATAGTGATATAGTAACCTGTTGTAAATTCTCAGTGTGAGTGTGTCAGTTTACTTGATGCCCAGCCACAACCAGTGGTGGGCAAACAAATTTTGTGAAAGTAAAATTATGTGCTAGGTGGATGGTTACCATTGTTCTTTTTCTTGTTGCAAATTTATTTATTTGCTAACTATGTGAGTCAGCTAGTCTAAGGACCATTTTCAGAGATGACCTGAGTCAATACGCATACATAAACTTTTACTTGAAACTTGCAAAGTAATGATTCACAAATTCTGATAGTTACATAACATATTAGTGATGCATAAAGTAATGTTACAGGGATTTACACTTGTACAGTTGCAAGAATGGATGGAATTAAAATTGTTATAACTACAACTTATTTTGGAATGGTGTGTCTTTTTTTTGACATTTTTAATTTTGCTTCCTTTAACCAGAGTTAGCTGGAATGTATAAATCAGCATTGCACTTTCACATGGCTTTTTCATTTTTCCCCACTGAAGTGCAACCATAGAGGTATCGATATAATTTAGAGGACGTGGGGCAGCACATGGGGATTCAGGAGTGCTTGCCTCCTGCAAAACTATATTTTTTTGTGCTTTTTTAAATGATTTTTCAAGTTAAGGGTTTTGCTGTTGAAAAAATGATAAAAAGTAAGTAACTCATTCTTCTGACTGTCAACCAAACATAGGAAAATCACAAATCATTACATATTTTCAGGTGGTGATAAAGTCACATACATCACTGCACATTTCCTTACGTATATAAGAAAAAGAGCAATGTGGGATTTAATAAGCTGAAGCAACACTTGAGTCACAATGCTCTGGATACTTTTATGTCAATATCAGAAACTTACTACAACTGACAATTTCAACATCGGCTGGTGATTTCAAGCAAACCAAAATTCAGGTGGACTGCCTTGACCTTCTGTATCATAATCTGGTCTGTCAACCCATACAAGGACCATTTACCTCTTTTTTAATTTAAAATGATGCATCTGTGATGGTAGTGAGAAACAACATGAATTTCTCATCATAAACTTTTCTTGAGGCCTTCACCAATAGCATTAGTTCAGCTATACATCACTTGGACTTTCCTAATGGTTAAGTTGTCCTCTTTCAGTAATGCAGTCTTGCACTAATTGACCCATTAAAATAAGCTGGTTACACCTTACATAAAGGTCCTGCAATACCTTGTAGTTGCTTGGACATTATCTAAGAGGACTAGTGCACAGAATGTCATTCTTGGCAGGAGTTCAGTAAGTTTACGTCACCATGCTAATATGTAAGAAGTATAACCTAAGTCCAGCACTTACTTCCACACGAGATTCCTGTTGTCACTCTACATGCTTTGCTTTCATTCTGGCTAGGGATTCCCACCCCACAGCCTAAGCACCTTCAGCTGGTATAGAACTGCATTGGTTGACTACTAATAGGTACATCCTGGTTCCATACCTCTCAACCACTAAGAGTAAGAAATATAGACAAAGCCATAAATAATGGGGGGGGGGGACAAAGGCTCAAAATCAGGGACAAATTTTAACCATTGCTCTTATAAACTTAGAAGTCTGACAGAATAATAGATTTTCCATTAACATGCATATTCTGAAGTTATGAAGTCTGAAACTCAAAAGTCTGTCATTATATAGTAACTTCAATCCTCAATGATTTATGAGACAACTACAAATTTTAAGAGGGACAGACAAAAACATGAGGCAAAAATCTGGACATTCTGTGAAAATCTTGACAGTTCAGATGTATACCTGCTTCCAACATATAACAACAGTTCTGTGGAAGCACTAACAAATCATCTTTAAAGTTCTCATGTTAGTGTACTTATCTTTATTTGACCTGACTCTGCTTTAGGTGGCATAGCTCCTTCCTCTTTATAAATCACCGTGCTTTGCATGTTTGGTGTTGCTGATAGTTCACAGAGTGTGAACGGATTCCCCATATCTCAGTTCTTTTTCTTATTAGCTTCCGTCTGTGTCAGTAGTTCAACAGATAGCACACTTGCCATTGATGTCGGAAGGTCAGAAGACTGTGGGTTCTAATCTACTGCAAGTTTTGGATTTATTTTCTAACACTAACTCTGCATTGCAACACTGGGGAGAAGCTGCTCTCCTGAGTGTACTGTCCTTTGGATGAGACATCAGACCAAGGTACCTTCTGTCCAAAATGGTTTTAGTTCAGGTGGATATGATAGATTCCACAGTACCTATTAACAGTAGCAGAATTTCTCTAGTGCCCTGGACAAATTTCTCCTAGTTAGTCCAAATACCACATTGATTCTCCCTTGAAAAGAGGCCAGACTTTTGTTACAGAAGTGCAAACAAATAAAATAAAAATTATCAGAACTGTACCTTTGAAAACTCCTGTTTTAGTGGGTATTCAAGTCTAGCACCTCAGTCAGCTTTAATAGGCATTGGGCCGGATTCACGAAACCTCTGTGTAAAAGTTAATATGTCTTACACGGAGGCTGTAGTCTAACGGTATGACGTCAGCATGCCATGCATATTCATGAAGGCATGCTGAATCATACCCTAGGCTAACACGGTCCATGTAGGAAAGTAGGGGGGTGTCCGAATGCCGAGTTCTGCAAAGGGACACGCCCCCAAAAGAGTCAGAGTCCTGAAAGTAAACACCCACGAGCGAGTCCGCAGAAATGTCAAGGAACACAACACCACATGACCTCACAGACTATAAACCCAACTGTAATGTAAAACGTAAAAATATTAGTTTAATTTTTTTTTTATAATGTCCAAAATGTTTGCCGGTAGTTGCGCTCGTTTGCACGGGTATGCCCTCCGCTCAGCCACAGTTAGCAGACATTGAAAAGCATATAAAATCTAAATATGCAAATTACGCCAAGTAACAATAGCGTAGCGGTAGAGACGTTGGCCAAAGAGGAGGTAGTCACGGTTCGAGCCCCCACAACATCATATTCCATTTTTATTTAAATAAGCAAGAAACCATCCCCTGACACATATATATATATATATATATATATATATATATATATATATATATAAAACTATAATTTAAGTAAAATGTAATGAAATGGGCCATGTATTTTTGAAGAAACCCGACATAATAAAATATAAAAAAAGGATCAGAATTGCCCATAGCTTAGCAAGTCTTCAGCAAGCTGAATATGGGTGCCCGTAGGCGAGCAGCGCTTTAAAAAGCTTAATATGAGTGCCTGTAGTTCAGCAGCCTGCACCCAACGTAATATGAGTGCTCATGGCTAAATAACACGTTATTCAGCGTGAGCAGTTTGTGCGAAGCCTCGCAGCGCGCCAACCAGCTTACCGTCGGGCAACATTGGGCAAGCTGTAGCAAAGCCGCCTTTACACAGACACACCTCCTAGCCTGTCTAAACAGTAGTAAAATAATAAAAGCAATGCCCAGGATTGAACCTGGGATACTGTGCACCATAGTCAAAGTACTTTACCACTACGCCATGACAGTTGTACTGAGAAATGCAGTATTAGCATATATATAGGAATGAATGGAAATAGAAGCATGACAAAGCAGGTTTTTTTTCAAGCTGATAAATATCCAAAATGGCCAATCACAGATAAGTGCAGGAAAACCGGCATATATAAGCCCCATAGGCAGGAATTCACAGCATAACTGATTGTGGTACCCATTTGCAGTCAGGATGGCAGGTGCAGGAGAGGGAAGTCACTTTAGAGCACAAAGGTGGGGTGTTGAGGAGTCAAAATATATGGTTTGGCTACTAGTCCATGATCATGAAGCACAACTCATGCAGGGCCAGGTTCACTGGGGTGCGTACAAGGCAGAGGCGTGGAACCAGTTGGCACATGATCTCAGCAGTGCCACAGGCATTCCAAGGACTGGTGAACAGGTTCGTCACCACCATGCTGACCTGAAGCGACGGAAGGAGGACCAACTGAACCGTTGGATCCAGGAGGCCTGCCAAATGCCCAACGCCCCACTACTGAGTAAGTATCCATGTAATTAAGTATGTAAGAAATGCTATCCTAGCCTATAGTATGGAGACGTATGTTCCAATATTACTTTCTCTATATTACAGCTGCAGGTGTTCGTTCCACGAATCAGCAAGCCTATGCTGATAGGCTGCTGTGGTTGCACCACCAGGCAGGTTAGTAATTATTTAGCTGGTATTGTCATAGAATATAAGTGAGACGGATTGTAAAAGAGTTCAGTGTTGTAACCCACTAATAAAGGTCAAATAAGCCTAGAAGAAAGATTTTGCTAGTATTGTAAGATTAGATAAGTGATGCAGCCTGGAAAATAGTGTCATGCAATCCAGTAATAAAGATTAAACAAGTCTCAAATAGAAGTGTCCACCTGTATTATAATATCAGATAACTGCTGCAGCCAGAAAATGAGTGGTAACAAATCAACAAAGGATAGACAAGTGTCAAACACACCCTTGTAAATTCTGCCATATGAAATAAATGAGTCAGCTGGAAAGGGTTGTTGTAAACCTGTAATAAATGTTAATAAAGCCTAGAATTAAGTACCAGTCTGAAATGTAAATATAAAATAATTGAGAGAGTGTGAGAAAGACAGTTTGAAGCCACCAAGAAAGCTGTAATAAGTCTGGAATAAAGGTATACTGCAGTCACTACATTATGAAATGAATGAGACAGCCACAACCAAAGAGTGTAATGTGTTAAATAAAATACAGAACATGGACTGTGTCCATCCCACAAATTGGATATATTGCTGTACCCTTGCATTATGGAAATAGTATGGTTGTATGAAATGCTGAACATCCACAGTTGTCTAGAACAATATAAATCAAATGTAGCAGGATGCTGTACCTGAACACAGCCAGATATGAACATATATGAATAGAAATGGAATGTATATTAATGTAGTAGTAACATCCCCATCACCAACATTCCTAAGGTTACGTACAGGAAACTGTACTAATACATGTAGGGGATATATATCTGCATCTACTAGGAATGTACAGTATATCTATAGGTAGTTTAAGTTGTTAATGTAATATTTCTCCACCCTACCCTATTTTCACAAATTATGCCATTCCACACCAAACTGGGTATGTGTATTCACAATTAATTCCCATGGACATTTGTCCTGTTGGTCTATACATATCTGCATGTACGTTGATGCATGTGTCCTGTTCACATATCCAAACCTGATGGCCTGTTGCCATCAATCAACCCTGCATGCTGTTGGAATGCGCACTGTTGTTCTAAATATGCATGTGTTATGCTTGCTGCTCAATGTTCGGAATTCATGGGTGTTTGGTTAATGGGAATACTGATGCATGCTGTTACAACTAATTTTGAATGGTGTTGTTTGTTACTAACCCAAAATGCCATAAAATACTGCTAAACATAGGACAACAGGGAAGGCGGGTTCCAGCGGATCCAGCTCTCCCACGTCAGCTGGCGTGTGCACCTGGCACCAGTGCCCAGGCTGGGACTTCCTCCTCTGGTGGCCCTGTGCCACCTTTGGGTGGAAGCGCTGCAGGAGATGGGGCTCGTCCCCCCTCTGCAAGCATGGCCGGAGGAGAGCCTCCACTCACCCTCCATACGGTCTGGTCTGTGGTGAGTAGTGAGATCAGGCGTTCTGTGACTGATCCCCTACGCCAGCTTGAGGTGAGGGTGGTGCAACTCATGGGTGTCCCTGCCCGTCCTATCCAGCCCCCAGCACAGCCCCGGCCTGGGCTGTGAAGGCGCAGTGGTAACTGCCTATGGGTGGGGATCTCAGTTCCACTGTTGCCATCTGTGGGCTCATGGGCTTGCGATATCCAAACATCTGTCCCCGTCATTTGTGTTTACCCCCCACATGTGTCATACTCCGCCCTTGTATGCATCTTGTTTGTCTTGTCTGTTAACCTCCCCAACCTACCTCCCCAAATATACCTACTTCCTGTACCTCACATTCTACTCTCACATGAAAAAAATAAAATAAAAAAAGGGCACTCTGTTCCCACAAAAAAATTACGCCCCATACATAGCTGCCCAATTCGCACACATGTCCACTGGACATGTCAACTGATAACTCTAATTGACAGTACAACATATTTTGTTGTCCTCACCCCTCTCTCAGAGATGAAAGGTTTCAAATTTCACACCAAATTTCACACATATGCACAGCTGCTGCTAATAAAGAAATGGGCAGCTATGGGCCTTCCCTACATCCTTCCTGCACATCCCGAGCTTGTTTTCCTACTGTCCTACCCTCTTTGTGCCCCCTTTTTCACCATTTTCTTATCTCCCCATTTTCTTTTCTTTAAAAGAAATTAGCGCAGGTGTTAGCGGGAGTAAGCACTTTTAAGCAATAGTCAGTGGGTGTGCGCTTGTGTGCGCTTAGCTAGCAGTGTGCTCAGCTAAGTTTAGTGTGCATGTAAGCACCGCAAACCTGCAAACCCACTTACAACTGCTTAAAAGTGCCTTAGTCACTCTGTATGACAAGGCCTGTAGTCTGCTTATCAGCAAAATAAAATACCCCTGTCAGTCTCAAGCTCTGTGCCTTGGAAACACTAGTCTGCATGAATTACCACTGAGCCACAGCAGATATACAAGAACTTGGTGCTGAAAGAAATATATCATGAAATACAAGGAGTGAATGTAAAGGGAATATAGGAAGGCCATTACACAAAGCTTGTTCCCTGAATCCTTACTGGCAATTCTTGTGGAATTGCATTACATTAGTGTGATAAGAGAAACAGCCATGCTAGGAGGTAATAATGTTACAGTAGCACCTTACAAACACCACACAGTATCAGAACAGGATAAACACCACCATATTTGAATAGGTATGAGGCCAGACTTCCCAACTGTGACTGATTTACAGGGATGTCCCTGATTTGCAAAAAAAAATTGTCTGTGCCCCACTGACTCCCTGTGAAATGTACTAACAGTAGGCAGAAAGGTGGGGTATCCCACATAATAGTGACTGTCAATAAGTTAAAGTAGACACTACTTGCATGTCAGAAATGGTGTAGTAATACATATGCTCAAAATACCCCACAGTCACAACTGCAGAATATCTGAAATATATCACGGGTGTATCCCACTGATATGTACCTTTCCCTGAGGCTGGTCAAATATAAACCTGAGAGTATCTGAGGCCTGCAAGTGTCAGAAATACACAGGCATATCAGCCTGTCTGCTGTTACACACTCTGCAAATAGCTGTAGAATTATTCCCAAAAGCACACCCTCGTGTAGGAGTACAACACAGAAATATCAAAGGATGTAGCCATCTAACAAAGTAATGACATTATAGCAATTTACAAGCACTGCATGTGCCTGATATTCATAATTGTTAGTACAAAATACAAAGCCCTAGTACTGCTCAACAGCAAATTAAAATACCGTTGTAAGTGTCAAGCCCCAGACCTTGGGCTCACCAGACTGCATGCAGTGCCACCAAGCCACAGCAAACATATAAGAGCTTACTGCTGAAAGAAATATGTCATGCATTACAAGGAGTGAATGTAAATGAAAAACAGGAAAGCCATAGCAACACATTCCAGTAAAGACAAATATCAGGCCTTCATGGACTGAATGTAAAGGGAAAATAGTGAAACCATAGCAACACATTGCAAGAACTACTGTTGTATACCAGTTAATCCACAACTCCCAGAGGAAAGTACATACTCCCATGTAAACAGTGTTAGCATTAGCAGGTGTGAGCTAACATACACACTGAGAAGAGTGAAATGGAAAAAGCAACAGTCAGGTTTCAGTACAACATGCATTTCAGTGGCTACAACACAGCCTTAGATATGAGAGACATACCAACCTTCTGACTGACACAACAGTGTCTACAGAAAACCAGCATGGTCCCCACCTTGCACAACTGAAAGGCCTATGCCTACCTAACCTAACATTTTATAGCAGTGTCCTGAAATCACCGTGAGAACTGCAATTTCCACACAGCAGGCTGCATGCAATTAGTAAATGCTGGCCACCAATTGGTGCAGAGGCCATCACATGCACATGTGCAGATACCTACAAAAGCAGCCTGTACTGCCAGTCCACACATGCAATAATATCATTGCAGCAACTGGAAGGAGAGAGACAGAGAGAGACAGACAGACAGACAGAGAGACAGACCAAAATAAAAAAAAAAGAAATATCCATCCACCCAGGCAGCCAGCCAGCCATCCATCCAGGCAGCCAGCCAGCCATCCACCCAGGCAGCCAGCCAGCCATCCACCCAGGCAGCCAGCCAGCCATCCACCCAGGCAGTCAGCCAGCCATCCATCCAGGCAGCCAGCCAGCCATCCAGCCAGGCAGCCAGCCATCCACCCAGCCAGCCAGCCAGCCAGCCAGCCATCCACCCAGGCAGCCAGTCAGCCATCCATCCAGGCAGCCAGCCAGCCATCCACCCAGGCAGCCAGACAGCCATCCACCCAGGCAGCCAGACAGCCATCCACCCAGGCAGCCAGCCAGCCTCCAGAGACAAAGGTAACATAAACTACATAATATAATAATCTACATACTGTGAACCGTCCATATGTGTTAGCAGTCTGTATCTATATGTATATGAAGATGTGCATAGGGCAAGGGACATACTGCAACTGTTAGCGAAGGCTGGACATACATATGTAGTTGAAGGTTGCTATGTGCACATATCAATGTAGGTTGTAGTGTGCGGCATTGAAAACAGCATGCAGTGCAGGTATATGTCATGTGGTGGTGAACTTCTGTGGGACTGAGCCAGTGAGGCCTGCTACAGCTATATGGCTTGAGGACAGCATAATGCATTATGCACAACAGTGTGCAATATCATTACAGAATGGTATGTCTCACAACTGTTGCAGAAGTGATATTCCCACCATGAAAGGTGGGCAGTCCATGTATCTACATGTGCATGTATATGTACAGCAATGGATGTTAAGAAGTGTGTGTATATATATATATATATATATATATATATATATATATATATATATATATATATATATACATATATCTATATATATATACATATATATATATATATACATATATCTATATATATATATATATATATATATACATATATCTACATATATACATATATATATCTACATATATATACATATATATATATATATATCTACATATCTATATATATATATACATATATATATATATATATATATATCTATACATAGACAGAGAGGTCTGTATAGATACATAGAGATATATGGATAGATAGAGAATATGTATATACATATAGATATAATAGACACATACATATATAGATATAAATTTAGATACATACATGTATACAGATAGATATGAATGTCTATAGATATGTATATAAATATATATATATATATATATATATATATATATATATGTATATATATATATATATATATATATATATATATATATATATGTGTGTATATATATAAATATATATAAATAATATAGTATAATATCTATATATATATATATATATATATATATATATATATATATATATATATATATATATATATATATATATATATATATATATATATATATAGATATATATATAGATATATATATATATATAAAGAGAGAGTGGGAGGGGGACATGGGGCAGATGTACTGCAACAGGTGCCTGGTGACCAAGGCATGGACAAAACACCAGTGTTGATACTGCAGTACCATACCCCATTCCAAAACATGTTACCCACTAACTACCACATAGGTGGTTGCCTGCCTACCACTGGAGGTGTCAGAAGGGAACATGGGACACAGGTGTACAATAGCCTCCCCTTTGATATCCACAGTGGCACACTAATCTTGTAATCCCTGTACATGGTACGTGTCATCACAAAAGGTGTGTCAGCTAGGGAAATGTAAGTCAGTGTACCCCTGTACACCTCACAATGTCCTATGCAGTATGTACCTCCCATGAGAACTACAGCAAATGGAAAGGCCACAGACATACCCAACAAAGACTGATAATGGCCACAAACACATTCCCTATGCAGACTGACTCACAAAACCACAGCTAGAGTGCCTTGCATACTGCCTACACAGAGGTTACCAGTGCTGGACATACAGAGTTATGTCACACCCATACCAGTTGGTCAACCACCATGGCAACACCTCACAATCCATCCAGCCTACATGACCTAGGGCCCTAATCCCTGTCACCGCACTAAACAGCACATGCTGGAGGTACAGGTTTCTGTACACAAATATGCCATACCCTGGACTAAACCACCCAGCATTAACAAACAAGTCTCCTCATTAGTAGATGTCATACATACCCCTGATGAATGTCATGGAGATAGTTAATATGCCCTTTGAGTCACCTGTGTGTAACCATTTCATAGGAGCAAGTAAAATCACAGTACATGTGTACCAAAGGGCAGGATAGCATATGGCTAGGCTGCCCTAGGCCCAGGGCCAGTAGCATAGTACCTACCTATGACACAATGCATGCACACATGTACTCAGTGCAATGCCAGCTATGTGACATTGAATTAGTGTGACACTGACTGTGTGCAAGGTCTGTAAAGGTGTGATAGCTTAGCGTGAGTTTGTGTCTGTCATGGTAGTTGGTGTCCTTGGTGTGAGGCCAGAGAAAGATGTGTCAGTTATTGGGATGCAAACATAGTAGACTGGCATATGTTGTGCCGGAGTTCCCTGTGTCTGACTGCAGTGTCCAATCATAGGCAGAAGCAATACATGAATGCTTAGTACGTGGTACTGCTGTTGAAACCAGCTCACATATGAACTGTTGTACTACCTGATGTTGAAGGCATAAACACTACAGTATGGTGTATGTTCACATTCTGTGGTAACACTGTTTGGTGTGTTACCTGTAGTGTGCAAAGATTACATACCTCATGCATAGGTATCTATAAGTAGGGGCACACAGTACTATAAGGTACACAATTAATGCTCATCTGTTTAATCATACATATGAGTGTTGTATGTATGTGTAATGTGTGTGTAATGATGCCTGTACCATGGCTGCAATCACATGTGTGCTACAGGGTATGTGTGTGTACCTGGCAGCATGTATACTCTGTGACAGCAGTATGCTGGCTTTAGTAACAACTGTGCCCGTATGTCAGGTAGGGGTATGGCATCAACGACTAGGGTGGATTACCATTGAAACTGTACATGTGTATTGCATTCATTGCATGGGACAACAATATTCTTCATCCATTAGCTTGAGACATACCCCTGTGTGAGGTTGTGCATTGTATCCCAAACAGTGTGCCGAGTGCTGGTGTATACTAGTTTGTTGTATGGAGTGTGGCAGGCACTATCAGACAGTTGTGGACTGAGCACTGATATGTGGTAACGAACATGTGTATCCCCTGATAGACAGACAGATGCTATATATGGCAGTGAAGTGATATCAGTACATTTGAATATTAAGTGTGCCACATGACTTGCTCACATATTTTGCTTTTCCTTCCTTCCAGGGTGATGGTACATCAGAGAAACCCACCGTATACAGCAGCAGAGGATCAGGAGATCCACCAGAGCCTGGTGCATAATTACTCTGTGCTGTTTTCCAGGACCAGCCAGAATCAGCATGAGAGGGCTGCACTGTGGCAAGAACTTGTCCGTCGGGTAAATGACATAGGCATGCATAACCGGACATATGAGCAGGTACTCCATCACTGCAGTGATTTAATTAGACATGTTCGGCAGCGTGCGTCTGATATCCACAGACAACAGCTTGCCACAGGTGGTGGGGTACCTATCCACCCCCCCCCATCAGTGTGGAGGAGCACCTCCTAAGTGTTGTGGCTCCAGGCCAACAGCAAGAACATCGACAAACATGTGTCATCATGGAGGCCGGAACCACCCAACATGTTGAAATGGAGTGTGCAGGTAACATCCCATATCTGTAGTTGACTGTTCTCTGTACTGGTAGTCTATGCATGTGTGAGATGTGTACTGTTTGTGTAGCTGTTAACCTGCCCAGTCTTCTGCAAGATTGATATTCTGAGCATAATCTGTACACCTGTGAAAGCCACCTGTTGTACTACTGTACTTTATCATACTCACGGTATCAAAGGCACAGTTGTGGCCACTGGCAATCACTCTCATATGTTTGCAGGTCCCTCTGGAGTGACATCAAGGCAGCCAATCCATGCTGGTGATTGTGTAATAACAATACAATTGCTAATGACATGTGCATGTCATATGCAGGTGTAGTGTGTTCACATGTAACACACCTACACATAATGCATGCTGTGCATGTTTGCTGTGAGACTATGCATATCCCATTATTCTCAGTAACTGCCTCACTCACATGCAATACACAAAGCATGACACACTTGTGTGGCAACACAGTACTGGACATTGTATAGGCACACCAGATACACATGTACACAACACACACATGTTTGGCATACACACTACACCTTAGCCTGCTACACATGTCCAATTATGACATCTGCTGTATGGCCAGCCTTCAGCATCCCACTTATCTACGCAGCACACATAATATACCTGAGGGGTAGAGGCCTATCATGTCTTTGTGCAACGGTCCGGAACAAATAATACATTCATGTTAGGCAATGCTCACTATTGTCCACCTTACACACCCATGTAACAAGTGGCTGTGTAATTGTGGATGTAGTCATGTTACTGCACTTCAGGTACAGCATGCTAGCTGCCTGTCTGGCACACATTATTATTGTTGACTGACCACAAGAAGCATGTTGATCATGGCTCACGTTACTACACCACATCCAGTTCCACTGACCACATAAGTACACATAGCTGTTATTGTGTAGCACCGTCATGTGTTTTGTGTTTGTGTGTGTGTGTGTGTGTGTGTGTGTGTGTGTGTGTGTGTGTGTGTGTGTGTGTGTGTGTGTGTGTGTGTGTGTGCAAATCTATGCACCCACAGCTTGTAACACTTGCACAACATTGTAATGTCCTTGTACACATTGTGTCCCAGGGTGGAGACAATCACTGAACAACCACACACAGGCATCAAGTACACGTATACTGTTATTAACAAGGGCTGTCTACACTTGCACTGCATGTTCCTGTGCAACACATAACCTGCATGCTGACACGTGTGCAGTGATCTTTTTCCTTGTGAAACGGTCACCCACCCTAAAACAATATTGTGTATGTGTTGGATTGCAGGTGTGTCTGTGTTTGTATCTGCTGTACTGAGGAGTGTGCCTGTGTGCATGTGTGCCTGTGTGCTTGTGTGCCTGTGTGCATGTGCACCTGTGTGCATGTGTGCCTGTGTGCATGTGCGCATGTGTGCATGTGCACGTGTGTGCATGTGTGCATGTGTGCATGTGCGCCTGTGTACATGTGTGCATGTGTGCATGTGTGCATGTGCACCTGTATGCCTGTGTGCATGTGTGCATGTGCGCCTGTGTGCATGTGCGCCTGTGTGCATGTGTGCCTGTGTGCTAATATCGTGTACACATTTGTAAACTGTGTTTCCTATCTTCCTCTCACAGGTTCTGATGTTGCTCTGGTGGAGTACAGCAGGGAACCTGAAGCCACTGCTGGGGATAGTGCTAATGATGATACATGTGTAATGGCACAGGGAGGTGTGACAGGGTCTGTCGTTGGTCATCCAATTGACAGTACACAGCAGTCAACCCCATCAATGCGCACAGTCATCCTGCCGATACATCCATTGTCACCAAAATCCTTAGCTGAGGGACAGCATACAGTGGGCATTGACCAGGGTAGTGTGGTATTATTGGCACATGCATCCCCTCACAGCAGCCATGGCCAGATTCCTGACATGGTACCACACAGGCAGATGTCCAGGGGTTCTCGTGGGAGAATCCGTGGTCGTACTGCCCCTGTCAGACGTGCCCACAGAGGTCTATCAACCTCAGCTATGTTCCGGGCTGTAATGCAGGCACAGGCACATATGGAACGGTACACCAGACAGGGTCTGAGGGAGTTTAGAACACATCGCACCGCTATGAATGACACTATGCATGACGTTGCATCTGCCATCCGTAACATCAGCAAGGTCATTGATAGATGTTGGGGGGACACATTAGATCTGTTCCACAACTACATGTCCATGAGCCAGGACAGTGCAGGACGGTTGAGGTGTCAACGTGGATGTCTGCCAGCAACATTATCAGCTGCCAGTCGTTGCGGACGACAACAAACCCGCAGCCGCTCCCATAGTGCCAGTACCAGCCCCAGCAATGCTGGGTCTGTGCTGTCAGTAGGCCGTCCTAGAAGACCACGTGCACTTGGCTCTGGACAGACCCAGCAGGGACATGTGTCCAATCAACAACCCACTGCTTCTGATGACAGTGCCCAGTCTGGCTTAGTACCTGATAGTGTCTGTAGCACCCCTTCCAGGCATAGGTACCGTGTCCGTGGCCAGAGACAGTGACCTGTATGACCTAGCAGGTACAGTCTGTGGCTGTCCACAAACACCCGTATATGGCAGCCACATGGTGGAACTGTGTGCATGCATACACACACACACACACATAATGCTAACACCTAGGGCTAACACATATGCACACACATCACAGCAACGTTGCCCCATCTTGTACTGTTGTCCCTCACTAACACACACACACATACATGTCAATTGGATGTGTCAATGGCAGACTCTAGCAAACCAAGTACACACCCTGTGCATATGATGAAACTGTGCCACCTCCTGCCATCTGTAACATTGATGCTGGAACAGGATAGCATAGTACTGATGCACAGGGTGACTACATAGCACTGTAGTATTATTATCATGTTGTTAACAGTACAGTGTAATGATATTGTTGTGGGTAGATTCGAGCGTGCATGATGCATTAACTATGTTTGTCATTGCAGTTTTGTATACACCAGTGTTAATTCCCAAAGTGTACTGTCTGCACATGTGCCACATGGCTATTGTGTGTACCTGTGCCTGCATGTGTTGGGGTGTGGACAGTACATGTGTGATGTTTGCATCACCGATTTGCAGGTGTACATTTGTGAACATGGTCAGCATGGAACATGACATGGTTTGACAGTATGCTGTGGGTGATACGGTTTCCACATGTCAATGGTCTGCATTCTGGTAGTATACACAGCTTACATAGCCTGACATTCAGTGGTCATTACATGGTGTCTCCTCAACTGATACACAGATGTAGGAATCTGGTGTCAGTGATATCCCTGCAGTACTACACTATAGCAGTAGCCATTGTTACTGAGCCCCACACATCCCTGGGAACAATACCCTTTGGCATATAGCAGTCTCATGTACATGCCAACACACTATGGATATGTCCATCCATGACTGCAAATACATACAGTGGCCTACAATGCATTTTACACATGATACACCTAACCACCACAAGGGTATCATACGGACAGATACCTGTTGTCCAAGCCATGGTATATTGCTGTAACGTTACTGTGGCATTGTCATCGGCATGTAGTTAACATAGTATTCCAACAGTACCATGTAGGTGGTAGCACCCATCATGTAGAACGGGTAATGGTGTGTACATGTGGACAGGTGTTATCTTGTCTATCCTGTGATATTCACATTTCCAAAGGTATTCTGCAGTCCCTCTGTGTATCACCTACGAAAGAAGGTGTCTGTATGCATATTGGCAACAGTTGCCATACACCTACACTGGATGGCCATCACTCACAGACTTTGCTGTGTTTTAACATATCTGACATATACTGCACACATGAACCGTCACCCACATTAATCTATCAAAGCTTTCATGGGTGTGTGTCACATAGTTGGCCTAGGACACAGATCACTGCAGTAGCTTGCATTGTCACCAACATACATGTATGGCGTAAGGTCTGGTAAGCTGCGGCACAGGGCGGCAAAGGTAACAACTGTATTCATATGGGGCAGGCTTCACACATAGGAACTGTTATAGGTCACAGGTACATATCTGTATGTGGCAAACACATACCTGATGTGTGCATGGCAATTACTGTTATAATAATATGTCATACAATAATGAAAGCAAAACAAACAACACACTCACAAACTGTGTGACAATCGCACACATGCCATTTGTAGGATTCAAACCCCTACCTAACTAGGTTATGGCACTCGAGAGAGATGATTAGCACAGCATGCTATTTGCATTACTGGATGATTTCCCTTCTCCTGCTGTATTTATAGGGTGCTGACATCATCAGTGTTTCCAAAGAAGAATGTACATCTTTTAGTGTGTTATCCCAGTCTTCAAAATGGCCATTTCTTTCACAAAGTATTGCAGACATACACCCCAGCCCACACACACACACACAGTGTTTGCAGGATTCAAACCCCTACCTAAGTATATTATGATACTTGAGACAGACACATTAGCGCAGTGCACTATTCGCATTACTAGATGATTTCCCTTCTCCTGCTGTATATATAGGGTGCTGACATCATCAGTGTTTCCAAAGAAGAATGTACATCTTTTAGTGTGCTATCCCAGTCTTCAAAATGGCCATTCTTTTCACAAGGAATTGCAGACATACACAGCGTTTGCAGGATTCAAACCCCTACCTATGTGATGATACTTGAGACAGACACATTAGCGCAGCACACTATTCACATTACTGGATGATTTCCCTTCTTCTGCTGTATTTATAGGGTGCTGACATCATCAGTCTTTCCAAAAATAATGTACATCTTTAACTATCCCTCAGTATGGGGGATAACAATATCTGTGCATTCGCAGAAACCTAGTTCAGGGTCACATATGCACACTGGCACTGCCAGGTTATGTTCTATACCATGCTTCATGACCACAGGACTTGTGACACAGAACACAAGTAGGGGGTGTATCCATATACATCACAGATACACACACCTCTGGGTTGGTCCCACTGCACTAAGCATGACAGGCCATACATATACACCTACCATTGTGCAAAACTGCCTTTTGGTTTGGTGTGTAGTTCAGACCACCCACCCATACCCAGTAACCACACTTGGCTTTCCTGGGTACAGTGTCGGATATGAAGGTCTTCACACACACCATTATAGTGGTTGACTTCAGGTACACAAATATTGACTGGGGATACTACTCAAGCCCTCAACATCACCCTACAGCCACTACAATTTGTGAATCCATGTGCTATGGCACAACCAGTCACCACACCCACTAGGGGGGATACATATTGGACCTGATCATCACCAACATGGGGACTCTATGTTCTACACCAGAGGTAGAACTGTCATTGTTAAGATCAGACCATGTTCAACTTTCCCTGGACATCCATATCCCATCCCCACACCCAGCCAAGGAAAGCACTGTAAAGAATTTCTCGAAGACACAAATAAATGCGATGGGCAACAACTGTAGAACAGAATAACAGGACCAACTATGAACAGCTAGGAGTTGTTTAATAGTAAAACATCCACCGACTAAGCGCTTTCACCTAAAAAGGCTTCATCAGAGTCGGTCAGTATTCAACAATCAACATATATAAAACAATTAGAACAAAATTAATTAGTGACATCATATTTAAATACACCAATGAGCCAAAACACTGCTGCAACCCATTTAAAAAGGCAATACCCATTTTTAAAGAGGCAATACCCATTTCTTAAAAAACAAAACCAATGCAAATAGGACATAGACCAAAACATTCTAAGCAAGGTTACTTCCAAAACAATAATTCTGGTAATTTAAAACATAAATGTCATACTATAAACATTGAATAAATAACAATGTGCACAAAACCATGCATGCAACATATACAAGTTCCATTTTGATTATATGCAACTTGCTTTATGTTTTAAAACTGGCTTAATGGATATGTAGTCATTAATGCCAGGAAACCTCATGGCATTAAGCCTCACCTGCCATTCAACTTCTAATAGGGCCACCTTGTTACCTATATCACCACCTTGATCTTCATAGATTCTGTCTATAACAAAAAATAAAATTTTTTTAAAAACCTTGCATTGACAACTATGTATAAACAGAGCATTGTGTTGATCTTTATTTTTTATACTACGTGTGTGCTCACCTATTCGATCATGCAGTCTACGTGTGGTCATCCCCACGTAGAATGCATCACATGTAATACATGAAGCAACATAAACTAAATTCTTTGTATTACAATTACATATACCCGGGCAGGGTATTGTACGATCAAAACCTTTTACAACCAGATGTGTACCCTCACTAATGAACCTACAATATCTACAACTACCACACTTAGACATTTTTGATTTTCTAACTCTAGATGTTTTCTCCATTATTGTTTTTAGATTTTCTCCTTTGCTAAACACAATCCTAGGTGTTTTCCCAATAATATCCTTAACTGTATTATCCAAACAATGATTCCATACATCCCTAACAACTGCAGCTATTCCAGTGGCTTTCTCATTATATTTGAGAACAAGACATGGTTTCCCCATCTCCACACTTTTATCAATATTTCCCAAGTGTACATCACTCATCATACCTATACTGCTTCTCAGTATAGGGGAAAAAGCGGTTTTCCTTTTCCTAACCACTTCCTTTTTCACGTTTAACAATAGTTTAAGAGGATACCCCCTATCTATCAACATACCTATTAGTTTATATATTTCCTGTTTGAATAAAGTGTCATCACTAATTAGCCTTGATAACCGTTCTCGAAGACAGAATTTGCACTTGTGAAGACTGGGCTTGAATACTTCAGAGGCCCCGTGCTGGAGGTTAATACAGACCAATCTGCAGAATTCTTTACAAACGCATTGTATGAGCAGCTGCAATGCTATTCCACATAAAACCATGACTCCTCCAAAACAGGAGACCTGTCTGGTTGACCCCAGCCATATATAAGCTGTATAACAGAAGGAGGAAGCTACTACATAACAGAGCAATATCCCACAGACCCAGATAGATCATAACCTCTCCTTTGCTAATCACATTGACAGTGAGTCATTGCTAAGAACTTTGTATAGCCCTCCTTCTCACGTGGGTGTTTGCATGTAGATCATGTGAGGTCATTGTGGCCCTCTATAACTCACTCATCAGGACCATGTTTTACTACAATGCCCCTTTTGGGGTGTACCTTACCCAACACCTGTGGCAACTACAGTGAACACAACAGTACCTCCCGAAGAGAATCATGGGCTGCACACAGATGTCCTATGCAGCTCAGCTAAAGGATCTCCAGCTCTACTCAGTTGCTTAACGCCTACTCAGAGGTAATCTATGCCTGACGTACACAGCCATTTCAAACCCAGAAGTTCTGGACATGCTCCAACTCATAACATCCAAGACCCTTACAGCTACACACTCCAGGGACGTAAACCTCAGCACAAACATAAATAGGACATGATGCAGGGACAGATTCATTACTCACAGGCTCCCCTCACTCTGGAATTGAATCCCAATTAAAGTTAGACATAGCCATTCACCAACCATCTTCCAGCAAAATACAGCCACATGGATGGGAAATTGCATATTCACCCCTGGGATCTCCACTGTGTCCCTGCTTGACAGAGGCACAGCAAAGTAGCCTTAAAGGGTGCCTTCTGTGACCTACTTTACAGAGGCACAGTAGGCTACTCTACTGGGGAGGCAGACACCAAATACACTCTGCCTAGGCTTATAAATTCCCCAGGGCAGACAGTCTAGTATTCACCTCTGCACCTATGTTTATGTTTGGGATGCACAATATTTGTTGTTGCTACTGTTTGCAGGTCTTTATTGCCATAGCTTTCACAGTTTCTGTGAACAACGTGTGGTAACATGTTTGATCATGACAGGGCTCCGGTATATTAATATATGTGTCTGTTGTCATTTAACTGTGTGCACAGGGTGGATTGCTGGATTGTGGGAGGTTCCTGGCTTAACACATGCAACTGCCAGATATGTGTGACTGACTGCTATACTCAGACATGGCCTAAGTGTGTGAGCATGCCCGGTTCAGGCTTTCCATGGTTTGTTGCCTGACATGTGTCTCATGTATCCAAGTGTGTGAGCATGCCCAGTGTGACCTTTCCATATGTTGTGATCTGAAGGCCACTACATTTGTGGTTGTGTGTGAACATGAGCAATATTGACATTAATACTGTGTGTGCTGGAAGTCATGTTGTGATCTTACTGCCAGACTCCTTTGTATCATAACTCAACAGGGATTATGCTGTGCTTGCAGGGTTTCCATGGGATAGTTTGCAAAGACTTGGCAACATTCTCTCATGCTGGCTCAACACTGCAATACTGTCATGGTGAAGTGGTTCAGTACTTTCATTATGGTGCACAGTATCATGGGTTTGAGTCCCATCACTGCTGTAAATGCTCATACTGAGCAGACCAGACTAGTTAAGGGCCAGTTGGGCAACTATGAGCATGTTGCATTTTGTTCAGCTATGGCGTACTTAAACCAGGCTTGTCCAACATTGCTGTGTATTCACCAACTTGGGTGGACATTGGCAAACATTACTCCACAGTGACCATAGTTGTACTACTTGGTGTGTGCAATTCTGTTCATAAGTTCATACTAGGCTATCTGCCCTAGGGCATTTATAATCCAAGCCAGAGTGTGTTTGGCTTTCAACACACATTGTAAGTGGAGTTTGCCATTACATTTTTCATGGTTAGTATACTGTGCCTCTGGCTAACAGTGACATAGAAGTGATACCCAGGATAAACCTACAATCTCCCATCCACTCATCAGGATTCCTCTTGAAGAGAGTCAATGAGGGACTCTGGCTAACCTGGAGTGGGAGTTTACTCAAGAGTGGGGGGATCCTCTGGGTTATGGATCTGTCACTCCAGCATGTCCTATTTATTTCAGCCCTGAGGTTCAGGTCTCTTGAGCGCATAGCTTGATGGGATTCTGATTTTCCAAGGTGCGGCATGTCCATTGATTCCAGATTGGATATGGCTTTATACATCTGGCACAGATCGCCTCTGGGCAGGCAGTATGTCACTCAGTGGAGCTGCAGTTTCTTTAACCGGGAAGTGACTGGCATGTGTTTGAGCCGTTTGATCCTCCTAGTGAGGTACTTTTGTGGTCTTTCCAGCTGCTGCAGGTGTCTGAAAAGGTACATCCCACAAGGGGCATTGTACTCAATTGTGGGCCTGATGAGGGATGAGTTAAGAGGCACAATGACCTCCACTGATGTAGATGTGATTACCTTCATGATTAGGTGGGCTATATGAAATGTTTCTCTGAACACTTTGGCCACATGGTTGTCGAATGTGAGATTGCTATCAACTTGGGTCCCCAGGTCCCTTATCACTTCTTCCATACTTAATGGGTTACCACATATGTAGTAATTTGTGTGCACTTAGTTTTTGACAAAGGGGAGGACTATACACTGTTTTGTGTTTAGCTTGAGGACATGGCTCTGGCACCAGTTGTCTGTTTCTATGAGGCCTTTTTGTAGGATGCTTGTGTCAGCTGGAGGGTCGATTAAGGCGCCCAGTTTGCAGTCATCTACAAACTTGTTCACCAACTGTCCTCCTGTGTTGGCCTGTACCTCTGAGAAATATATACCAAACAAGGGAGGTCCCAGGACTGAGCCTTGTGGGATGCCACTTGTAGCTGGTTTGTGGTCTGACATGGCTCCAGCATTTCAGACCATGTGGGTTCTGTCCTTGAGCCAGTTTGCAACCCATCTACTGACATAGGGGTTTCTATTGAAGCTGGTGATCTTATCTATGATGACCAAGTGGGGTACTGTATGGAAGGCTTTTGCAAGGTCCAGGTAGGCTGTGTGGACCACCATCCCCTCGTCAATGGCCTTGGTGACTGTTTCAAATGACTCAACCAGGTTTAAGAGGCAGGATCTGCCCTTAACAAAGCCAAAATGGGTAGGATCCAGTGTCTGTGTGTCCCCAATATGTTTATTTCTGAGGTCTATGATGATCCTTTCCATAGCTTTGCAGACCAACCTAGTCAGGCTTCTGGGGCTATTGTTTGCAGTATCCGTTGAGGCACCACCTTTGTGGAGAGGGTCCACTGTTGCTGTACACTGCTCTTTGGGTACATATCATGTATTAAGGCTGACAATGAACAGTGGTTTTATGTGTGTGTTCAATTCTGCTTGGGGTTCATGTTGGACACAGCCAGGACACCGTCTGGTCCCATTGATGCTGTGTGTTTTGCTTTGGCGAGGCTAGCTGTTACCTGCACATCTGTGATGTCAGGGGGCCATCACTCTGCTGGGATAGATATTTGCCCTTTTGGTGGGGAGGGGGGCAGAAGTTTGCACTGAACCTGTCAGCTTGGATGTTGGCAATGTCTGTGGGTTTGTTGTATTGTTTGTCATTTTGGACTAATTCCGAACATACCTGGGGATTCCCACACAGGTTCCTACAATAAGTAAAGAATGCCTTGTGATTATCCTTGGTGTCCTGTACGATTTTTATCTCACAGATGGCCTTAGACAATTTTATGTGTGGACGTTGTTTTTCAATAATACTGGTCAGAGATGGCTTCCCTTTTTGTGATTTGGATCTATCATATAGTAGCTTCCTCCTTGTATTGTATGGTTTGTGTATGGCTGGGGTCTACCAAACAGGATGCCTGCCTTTGGAGGATTGGGTCTTGGTTTTATTTGGGATTGCATGATCCATGCATTCCTGATGGTGTTCATAGAATGTGTTTATAAAGGGTTATGAGGTCTGGGCCGTATTTTCCACAGACACAGGGGCTGTGAAGGATTCCACCTCAGTTTTGAGGTGTGTGACATATGCTTTAGTGAACATATTTCACTGTGGTTTTCTGGCCATGGGCTGGTGTGGGGATGTGAATATCCAGTGAGATTACTATCTGGTGTGATCATACCAGTGAGGGATACACTTCTGGTCCGGGCCATAGAGTCCACATATTGGTGATGATCAGGTCCAGTATGTTTTCCCCTGTTGTGGGAGTGGTAGCAAGTTGTTCCATAACATTTTGGTTTATAAATTCTGGGAACCTTTGGCCTAGGGTGTTGGAGCTAGGGTAATGCTCCCAGTGTATGTTTGGGTAGTTGAAGCCGCCCAATATAATGGTGTTTGGGGAGATCTTCATATTTTCATGTGTTCTCCAGTCGGCCAAGTGTGGTTCCTGGGTTTAGGAGGGTGGTCTGTAGCAGGCTATGAACTGGAAGGTGGTTTTACCCACTGTTGGGTACACATGGGTAGTCTCTGACACTTCATGCTGTGCCACCAACCTGGGGGCGTGGGTATCTTTGACAAATATTGATACTCACCCTCCTTTTGTAGTTTTGCAGCTGTAAAGTATGGTATGAGGTGTAGCTGTGAATGCTAAGGTGCTCTTGGGAGCCTTGAACCAGGTTTGAGTGTTTGGAGTGCATGCATGTTGCAGTTTAGACTTCTGGCATTGAGTAGCATTACTTATACTTTCTTATCCCTTGTGATACCTATGGATGTGGGTTTGTGTTTTGAGCCTTACCTAGAAAAGGCACTATGGGGGTGACAAGAGCCTTTGGCAATATCCAATAGGTCACAGGTGATAGGTGAAATCCATCCCTAGCAAAGCATCATGTCTTGTCGAGCATCTCATCCCAGGCTGATAGGCATTGAATCCCCTTTCAGTGACACCAATACTTAAGACAATTGTTGTAATTGATCATCTTGTCTTCATATTGTGGCCTCATGTGTGGTGAGGGTAGGATGCTACTGAAGGTCATCAAGTTTGCATATACAACATGGTGGTAAATGCTGTTTAGCACTACCTTACATTGCTTAACACATGGCAATTATGCCTCAGGTGTTGCTGCAGGGCTGCCTATGTTGGATGCGCATACTGCACTCCCTATACATGTTTGGCAACAGGTACTGTCAAGTTAGGCATCCCTTTTACTATATGTGCGAGTCAGAGAGAGGTATCATTTCCAGGGTTCCTACTGAGCCAGTGTATGTGCTATGCATTGCCTCTTTGCCAAGGCCAGGGCATACTGGGCACTCCTCCATCTGCCTACTGGGGCAGGCTCAGGTTGTTCCTCCTCCGAGTCACGCTCTGCCTGTGATGGCCTTGGCACTAGTGGGGGGGCTGTTTGGCCCAGGCCTATGCTGGTCCTGTTGCAGCTGTTTTCACAGGATCATATTTTATGTAGCATAGCACATACCATGACAATTTGGGTACATGTAGTTGGTGAGTATTGCAAGGCTCCACCAGATGTGTCCAGGCACTGGAACCATGACTTGAGCAACCCAAACACACGCTCGATTACATTTCGTGTTTGTGCGTGTGCCTCATTATGGCATTCTTGTTCAGGTGTGTGTGCATTTCTGATGGGTGTCATCAGCCACGGCTCCAGTGTATAGCCAGCATCCCCCACTAAGTGACCATGTGGGATGTCCCCATTGGCAAATGTCTGGTACAGCTGTGTCAGATGCCAGATATGGGAATCATGGTAGCTTCCAGGGCAGCCAGCACACACATTCATTATTATGCCCTGGGCATCACACATGACCTGGCAGTTGATGGAGGCGAAGCCCTTGCAGTTAATGTAGGCCCTACCCCGCTCACCGGCTGGTGCTTTGATGCATATATCCGTGCAGTGTATTGCACCTACTACCTCATGGTATTCTGCTATTTGCTGGAAGAGACACATATTGCTGTCCAATACCTCACGGGAATTGGGGAAATATACATGATCACTGACATGTGCTGACATGGCATCCAGGAACTGGTGCAGTACCCTGGATGCTGATGCCTGTGATATCCCCATCATATCACCAGTTGGTCTCTGAAAGGTACCAGTTGCTAGTATTCTTAGGCCAACACATACCTTGGTTTCCACTGGGATGGGTTCCCCTCTGTTGGTTCTGTGTGTGAGGCGTGGCCTGCACAGCTCCACAATTTGCTGCAGGAGGTCTCTGTCCGCTCTATAGTGCTCCACTATCTCCAGCTCATGTAACCCCTGGTAGGTGACCCTGGGCCTGTACACTCTTCTCCGTCTCCTCACTGTGGGTTGCCCAGCAGCATTTGCATTGTCACCACCCTCAGCATGTTGCATATGTCAACTTATAACAGCAATGGCAGCCCCTAGCATTTTTTGTCTGAGTGAAGCTTTTTCAGTTTTCACTTCTAGTAGCATACTCCAGTGTTTCAGTGTCTCTGGTGAGAAACAAACTGCACTGTTGTTTGCAGAGTTTTAAGTGCTGGGCTGGGCTAGGCTAGTGCTCTGCCTGTGTTATTGCCTGATTTGGATTGTTTTCACCTGCTAGCTCTACTAGTATCACCTGGTAGCTTCCTGCTATTTGTTGTGCTTCCTTTTTCCTTTCTGTTTCCTCAGGGGAGCGATGCACATACAAGCGCAAACACGCTCACAGCAGCTCACACATGTGCACACATGCTTAGATGGACTAAAACTTGCTTATTCGGGTTAAAACACACATGCACCAGCGCAAACGTGCTTATAGGTCTTTAAACAACCTTATACATGCTTACTCCGGCTTACACACACGCACTCACGCTTCCACACGCGCACTCTGTCTTACTCAAGTTTACATGCATGCACAAGTGCGCATACCCGCTCAGCAAGAAACTTTGGTGTTATCCACAGTATACACCTTCCATTTCTTGGCTTTCCTTGGTCTACCTGTTGACACACTTCTTTTCATGATGTCTAACTGACACCTAACAGATGCCACTGTTCTCTAATGCGCTGCACTACTTTCATACATACCCCCCTTGTGATGTCACCTATCTCCTACTCTGTTCCTCCCCATATCCTACTTCTACACTCAACTGACTGTGCTCATTTGCTATGTAAAAGTGCGATTCACTATCCTAACACTCATTTACATAGGATTGCCTACTAATGCTTGGTTACATGTCTTAGACTGGGCTTCTCCACTTTGCAACCCCTACTCGGTGGCCATGTTGTCTTCAGCCTGCTATTCCCTTACATTGACATGTGACAATTTTCATAAATTCCATGTTTGTGGCTTTTATTGCCTTATTTTATGATTTTTATAGCGCACCCCATTTGCGCGGCGCTGTGCTACACTTAAACATCGGAAATCGCCGAAAAAAAAATATTTTTATTTTAATTTTGCATCAGAGAAACTTTCCAATGGCCGTATATTTGGCCATTGGCATGCTTCCTCAACCATATGCAACCTTTATTTGGAGCTGACAAGGTTCCATTGTGCTATTTGCAGAATGGTACTCAGTTGTCAACTGAGTACATTTCTGCAGCTAACACGTCTCCTACTCGGACAGGTTTCTGCTTCCTGGATCGCAAATTTACCTCATTTGCATGTCTTTCGGCTGCAAGTGAGGTAATTTGCATATCACAGCCCTCTCAGTGTAGGATACATGTTAGGAGCTCTCTTACACGCCCCTACAGGCTGTCCATGGATCGCTCATCGGACATTATGGCTGCATGGAGTCTTACTCTACTCGTAGACTCCGTGCAAGCCATCGTGAATCCGGCCCATTAAGAATTCATTTGTAATATATGGATTGTGCTGATCACACTCCAAAATTGAGAAACAAATATACTGTCATAGCAATGTTCATATGTATGAACCTTCTTATTAACTAGACTCACTGCCACACACAGACATTAATAACACGGAACTGTAACGGAAACATACACAACTTAGAAAGCTGTTGAGGCACTTTACTTTGCCACACAAACAGAAGTATAGTAGAGCAAAGTGCTTAACAACTTTTAAGGCTGCTGCTTAATATAAGGTAAACTTTGCTTCTGGCTGCTACTTTTATGGCACATACATAAACAAACACACATGCTGACACTTCAAGATCATATACTTTTTTAAACTAATTATATAATACGACAGCTAAAACTCCCCAAGTATTGTAAAAAAATTTATGATAAGTCTCTGATGACGACAATATATATTAATGTCTTCTCAAAATGATTTCAAGAAATTCACTTCTCAATCTTTGCCCTTGAAGCAAGTTTCTTGATTCCATTTTTTGAACTAATTAACAATTTGTTTATGACTGACAACTAAATCATAATCCTTTATGTCTACCGCTGTATTTGACATCCCTTCAAACACATTATTCCTGTTCTTAGATGCTATTTTAGTTGTGTTAATGTGTTTTATTGATTTATTGTGCTTTTATTACATTGTCCTTAGCTTAATGATGGCACTAAAAACTTGAATTTCACAAATGTGCAATAATACTTGTAGGTATGAGACTGGTGTTACTAAATAGATTTATAGGAATAAGCCTTAGGTTTCCACCTCTGAAGATCCAAAAAAAGCTTTTGAGATCAAGTCAACTGCCTCATAAATGTAATGCAAGAGAACAGGATTCAGAGTTTTGAAAAAAAAATTACTCCAGAACAACTGTGAACTGGACAAGTTCAGAAAGGTGGTACAGAGAGATGTAAGTAAGTGACATTCAAATGCATCTAGCATGCCAGTATTGGATCAGACACTGTGCAGGCCACATAATGTAAGGAAAAAGAGGGCAAAACTCATGAAAAAAAAAGGTGCAGTATTAATTGTAAAAGCAAAACAGTGGCATTAATCATGTGCACTAAAATATAACACTGTATCAAATGGAGCTGGCAGGAAGGCACTAATACCCATAAGATATGAGTGATAACACAGGAGACAAAAGTATGGGGTGCAGTGATTCAGAATATCAGCCTTTCGGGTAAGGCACAACAGTACAAAACAAGGGACAATGGCTATTAAAACATATATGGGAAAGCAGCAGGGAGACAGAGTTAGCAGAGAGCTGTAGCAAAACAGTGAAGTACAACAGGCACAACAGCCAGGACATGTTGGACACAAAGAATTAGAGTGCAGACAAATCACAGTGCACAGCATATACAAAAAAACACACAGGCATGTCACAGCAGCACAGTGCAACACAACAGCACACATGAATAACAGCAGGACAGTGCAACACAGCAGCACACATAAATCACTGCAGGACAGTGCCAGCACAACAACCCAGGGAAATCACAGTAGCACAGTGCAAACACATCAACATGGGCAAATCAAGTCAGCACAGTACCAAGAGAACAATACAGGCAAACCATCTCAGCATACTACCAAAAGAACACATATGCAAATAACACCAGGACAAGGCCAACACAACAGATCACAGAGCACAAAATGAAATGAACAATGTAGCCAAAGCAGCATAGTTCCATCACAATGACAAAGGAAAATTACAACAGCAAAGTGCCAGCAGAACAACAGAGATAAACCGTGGCAATGGAGTACAAACACAACAACAAAGGGAAACTACAGAAGCACAGTACCAACAGAAACACTCAGGCAATATGATGAAGTGCAAGTACTCATACTGGACAACAGATATATCATGCAACACTGGAAGTAAAATGCAACACGGACAATAGCAAAGTTCAACAAGAGAAGGTGGGGTACATATATGACCACAGGAGACAAAAAAAAAGGAAAATGGAGCAGGCAAACATGGTAAGCTGAAATGTGTGGAGCACATGTAAATACATACACACACACACACACGCATACACACACACACACACACACACACACACACATGCACACACACACGCACGCACACACACACACACACACACACACACACACACACACACACACATTCACCGGTCACCTCAGATACATCCATTACCATTCATAGGTAGTGCATGTAGTAAATCAGTGTATTTTGAAATGTTATGGAATGCGCATGCATCCTGTTTCACTGGGGCCACATAAGGCAAAAATACATGGCAGTACTGAGTAACTCACATAACAAGTGCGTGACATATACATTATTAAAAGATGTGAACTACTGAGATGGTACCATCTAAACAGAGAAAATGTGACACTTTTCCATGTCCTTACTGAAGACATACTACATGCATAAATCTCAAACCACTTTTTAATGCTGTGGAAATTATGGCCACAGTGAACATGTGGTGTGTGTGTGTGTGTGTGTGTGTGTGTGTGTGTGTGTGTGTGTGTGTGTGTGTGTGTGTGTGTGTGTGTACTTGCACTAGAACATTCCAGAACATATGACTAGCACAACAGAGGTATCACAGACATCTACCAGACATCACCTAAATTATTCCATGAACTACTTCAAAACATTGGCTGCTTGATACAGTTATGTACCACAGTGCATAAGCATATGTAGATAAGATAAGCACTCCAGAGTCTTTGATATGGAAATGAACTTAAAGCAACAGATTTCACACCCATGCATGTGCCTGTGTGCACACACACAGAAGTTTTTTCCTAAAAGATTTCAGGCCTTTATAAACTAAAGCACTGCTTGTGATTCGTCTGTGACTTGCTTATAGAGTTGCTTTCTATTTCACCTGTTCCATTTTGTTTTATGTTTTAAGAAATCTGCTTGGCCTGGTGTTTTTGTTCTATGCAAGAGACAAGACACTTAAATTATCTAGGCTTCAGATTTCATAGTTTTTTTTCCCATTGGTTAAATTGCCTCTTGAGTGATACTTGAATAAACAGTGAATTTCTGGGCCTTTGTCTTTTCTAAAAAGATTTCAAGCCTGCATAAACTAAAGCACTGCTGGTGATACCCTTGTCAGTTTTTCCCCACCTACCCTCCCTTTTGTTGATAGACCTTATTTTTGTTATAAGAATGGTTCATCTTTGAAAAGAAAAGTATGTTATAATTTTGGTAAACCAGCACCTCTTAAATCTGATATACTTGGTACTTTTGCTTGTAGTATATGGGGCTACATTTGTAATACTTCAGTGTTTATTCACCCTTCCAGCAATCGCACTTATAAATTTAATTTCTATGCTGATTGTGGTAGTACCAGTCTGGTATATTTAGCATCTTGTAGGGCATGTAAAAGTTTCTATGCTGGGAAAACTAATTGCACATTTACAGAACATATTGATGAACACGTATATGATATGAAAAGAGGGAATATGAAAAATGCTTTAGCAAAGCATATAGATGCAGCAGGTAGCAATCGTTCATTTATATTTATAGTACTGAAATTGTTTCATTTGAATTGTAGGGGTGGAAATGTAAGGAACCATACTGAATGTCTTCAGTTAAACTGGATTCTTGAGCTGCAAGCCGACAAAGATCTAGGTTTAAATGAAGCTGTTCTTTTAAAACCTATTTTAAGATCACGTGCACCTATTCATTAATTTACATTTAAATGCTTGCATTTTTACTTGATTGATGGTCTGATGAAGCTCCATTGGAGGCGTGAAAACACTTTCAGTTTTTAACTTTGTTTCAATAAATTTGTCTCTGCCTAGCTGTGTTAGCTATTTTTTGTTATTTTATTACTTTGGAAGATGCTGACGTCTGTGCAGTCACCAAGATGTGGTTCATAGGTGCAGAAAGCACCCCAGCCATGCAGGACTACAATGCCTTCCATACATTCAGACCTCAAACTGAGTGCGAAAGAAACAAAAGAGGTGTATCTGTCTTCATTAAGGATAAGTACACCTCTAGACTGGTCAAAAATTATGACTCGCTTGAACTACTCCATGTCCAATTAACTATAGGCAAAGCCCCCTACCACATCATAGCTAGCTATAGGTCCCTCACCATGAAACAGAAAAAGCATACCGTATACCTGAACTTACTGGAGCCACTTGCTGTACACTCCAACACCTTACTCATGGGTGATTTTAATTATCCTACCATCAACTGGGAAACATACATGACCACAAACATGCTGGCTCAGAGGTTCTTGGACATTGTCAATGTAAATTATCTGGAACAGCTAGTCAGTACACCACAAGGGGCTCAAATGTCCTGGACATAGTACTCACTAATATGGGAGAGCATTGCACCCCCATGTGATGTCATCCATTATAAGATAGAACCATAAGTCAGTCTTGTTTGATGTAGTTATAAGTCCAGATACCCCATCAAGCTCAAAAATGCTTAAGAATTTGTCAAATATAAATTATCTCCTACTAAGTGACAGTATAAGAAGCTTAAAAAACCCTCAAATGCAGATAACATGGACTCCTATGCAAAGGTGTACACCAATGCCCTGTATAACCACTTAAGTAGTTGTATAGAATAGGCTGTACCTGACTATACTAAAACTAGGCCTTGCCAAAAAAAAAAAAGCCACCCTGGTGGACCCCTGGTATAAACATGCTATACAACAGGAGAAAGGAACTAATGTCCAAGAACAAGAGAGAACTGGCTCAGCAGAGGAAGGAATCCCTCTCTAGCTTAAACAAACAAATCAGAGATCTTGTCAAGTCCTCCAAAGCTAATTACAAAGCAAAAATAGCCTCCCTAGCTAAGGATAATCACAAGGCAATCTTTAACTACATCTGAAATCTAAAAGGGAATACCCAGTTATGCATTGAACTGGTTGTGAATGACACCACCCTATACTTAACCAGAGGTAATAGCCAACCTGCTAGCTGACAGATTTAGAGCAAACTTTACCCCTCTGTCACCTCCAGACATCCCCCAAGGTATACCTGCCACCATTCCTCAGCCTATTATCTCAAAAGTGGAGGTCACCTTGATGCTCTCCAAGGCCAAAAATAGAGCACCAATGGGACTAGACAACAACCCAGGTTGCCTTTCAACAAACATAAAACATGACCTAGCAGACCCACTTGGATCCC